>NC_136274.1:82368679-82508679 GCF_964187855.1 Myxine glutinosa
GAAGCTCAGGGGAGCGTATGCGATGGTGCGTCGTCGTCCGTCCGTAAACACTTGAAACAACTTCTCCGAAACCGCTGATGGGATTGCGACCAAATTTGGCACAAATTATATTTATTGTGTTGTGACTAAAGTTTGTTCGCGGCATTAAAAAGTCGGGGTAAGGGGGTTGTGATTAGATGTTTTGGGATCCCTCATCGTGACACGACTCAAACAAAGCCAACGGAAATCTGACGCAAACAAACCCGGTACCCGGGGCAGTGTATATAATCAGAAACCCACCAGAACACCAAGATGGCGGCCATATAATATTTTGTTTGGGTGGCATGGTGGGCGGAGTCAAGCGACAAATGTGGGTGGGGTCCAGCAGCTGTCCGACCAATGGATGCACTCGACCCCAGCAAGAATCGAAGCTCTTGTCTACCTGTGACATGACCCAGCCCAGGTAAAATAAACTTTGTGATGTGTTAACTGAGACATACAGCGCATACAGCACTGAATGAACTGTGCCGACTCCGATTCAACACTGCACTCCGTGGAATTGTGATCTGACAAGCCGATTCGACTTTGTTTCAGGTCCAGATCCAGATCTGAACTAACAGTCGTATACAAAAGATAAACTGTTCAGCCTGGCGCTATGCGCTCCATCGAGTGCGACATTCTTATATTTCCTTGTGTTGTCATCTGTAATATGACTACAATTATAAGAATAGCCCAAGGAAGTCTGAGACAAGCTTGGGGTGGAGAGGTCGGTGGGTAGTTGGACCATCAAGCCCGTACGTTACCCCACACTCCATGAAATTCATCACCAGTTTTCACTTGTTTAAATGTATATGATCCCCATTAATTATAATGTAATCCAACTGATCTACTTAACACCTACATGCAAGTCATTTATCCGGGATACAGCACACATTGACCTGTTATTTTCGAGAGATACCTGAAGTGATACATGTTACAAGGTGATATACCATACAAATGGACAATGGCAGCATGGAGTCTCAGTGGTTTAAACTTCATTTCACCATTAGTATACAGGAAGAGGGCAAACAATACCGGGCAAATGTATCTACGTTTTGAATCCCACTGATAGGCCGGATCTGGATTCGGACCTGAACCAAAATCTAATCCGCTTGTTCTTGGCACCTAAGCAACTCATCCCCCAAGTTTCGTCCAAATCTGTCGACAACTTTTATGAATATCGTGTTATATATCGCTTTTCGCCCGATCTCTCAATGGTGAAGAATAACTTTTAAAATTAAATAATTCTCCTATCCGAATCCATATTCAGATCTTCACCAAATTGAATCTATTTGTCCTTGTCAGACACCCAACTGGTCCACCAAGTTTCGTCCAAATCCGTCCGCAACTTTTTGAGATATCCTGCTATGTATCGTTTTTGGCCCGATCACGCAATGGTGAATAATCACTTTAAAATTCTAGTAGCCGGATCCGAATCCGGATCTTCGCCAAATCGAATCATTTTGTCCTTGTCACATACGCTAAATCTCTGCCAAATTTCGTCCGAATCCGTCCACAACTTTGAGATATTTTGTTCACAAACGGACAACAGACAGGGGTGAAAACATAACCTGCATCTACCTTCGGTGACGGAGGTAAATTTACACCGATGAGCCTCTTGCACGGGAAACAGATTTTGGTCATCACCTCTTACATCTTGAGACCTTTTGTCAGAAAAAGTAAAAGGACGATCATCCAAAGTGTGGGACATGTGTGTGGGTTTCTCACCGCAGCCACCAGGTGGCGTACAATGCTGTGTTTTGTCACCAAATGGAAATATCGTGATCTGTATTTTTACAAACAATTCGCTTGGAAACAGCAAATGAAATTAGAGAATGTTTCACATGGGATTCGGCAAAATCCTGACAAGTCTGGGTGGGTGTGGGTGTCACTGACGGATGTGCAGTCTCTGTAAAAGGGATGGGATCGATAATGTGAACAACACCTGGTTGGGTACAACTGCCTTGGGTTCGTATGGAAGTGGAAGCAACATCCATCAAACTTCCACAACGAGCGCTGTCGGTATAAATCCTTATTTGAACCTGATGATTCAGGATTCTTCCAATTGGAGGGAAACATTAGGAGGAAGACAGATTACACGGTGATTATAGTCAGAAGAGATTTGAAGAACAAGGGATTGAGAGAAGATACAGAAGACAGAGAGGAATGGAGAAGGTGGATCCGAGGAACCGACCCCGAACCGTTCAGATTAAGGCTTCAGAAAGAATAAAGAAGATTCTTGGGTATCGCAACCTTCCCTGCCACACAGTGCCACAATTACATCCCTTTCCACCTGCATGTAACGCTCTCGTCTCGAAAAGAAAGTCTCTAATAAAGGTTCTCACATACGTTCTCCATATTGGCCGATGCAGTATTAAAAACATGATTAATTCCACTTTTCCACACGAAGAGAACTCGGTGAATAATGTGTTAATTATCCACCATAAACTCTTTGTGCCACCAACGGATCGTTTTTCTCCAAGGTGGATGCCTTCCAGAGGTCGTCCTGAAGGTTTGTTGAACCTGTACTGCTCATTTGATGTCTATTAACCAGGCAAACACTGATCTTTTCCTTGTGGGGCCGACATTTGCAGTAAATGTGACATCACATGACACAAAAAAATCAATAAAACTCTGTTCTTTCTATTTTTTTTTAGGCCCAAGAAATGCTGTTTCACATGCAGCAAACCGCATCGTTGTATCCCATTTTGTTCTTTTATTAAATTTCGGTTTGTATTTGGAACTGTAATTTGTGGACACCCTGGATTGCTGGTTTAAATGAAACTTTCGATACGGTCTGGCATCCCGCCCTGCTCACCAAACTCTCGTATGGAATGGTATCCAGACAAGAACAAGCCTACAAGCATGGCTTGCGGACTTCCTCACCGGTCACAGTCAACGAATGGCTCTGAATGGAATTCTCTCATCTCCCCTTCCTGTTCAGCTGGAGTTCCCCAAGGCAGTGTTCTGGCCCTGTGCTTTTTCTGGTCTTCATTGATGATCTCTCCGACTCTCTAGAAAATCCTCTCTATCTCTTTGCTGATGACTCCACTCTCTGCCGCTCCATATCTCAACCCTCAGATCAGCAGGCAGCAGCCTCCTCACTCTCTGCAGACCTGGACAATATCACAAACTGGTCAAACAAGTGGAACATGTCTTTCAATCCTGACAAATCTCACACTCTCACTATGTCTCTCTGAAAGACTGACTGGAAAATTCTCCCATATACTTTATGAACAATCCTCTTGAAGAAGTTCTGTCACTCAAGCTTTTGGGTCTCACTATCTGCCATGATCTTTCCTGGGAAAATCACATTTCCAAGCTGGCCTCCAAAGCCAGTCGCCGACTGGGCATCCTCCTTCGTGCGAAGTCCTTTCTGGACACTTCTGAGCTCCTCAGCACATACAAAGCTTTCATCCGCTTTCATCAAGGTATCCTCATGTATATACTGTATATATATATATATTATATATATATATATATATATAATATATATATATATATATATATATATATATATATATATATATATATATATATATATATATGTATGTGTATATATATATAATATATTGTTGCGGATTCGGGGGTCGGCTCTCCCCTTATCAAGGGGGGGTTAATCTCCTTGTCCTTTTAAGCTGGCCATCCCGAGTCCTGGAAGCTACAACGCTCCTCCCGGTCGGTCTTGGGGAGGGTGATTGGTCAATTTGGGTCCCAAATACCTAATTACCAACACCGACCGCGAGCAGGGAAATAACTCCCGCTCGAACCACGGATAAGATGGAAATTGCCGAGCGGTTAGCAATCCGCGGCCCGAGCCATTAACCAAGAGACTAAACCCGATCCTAGCGGTTCCGAAATCGTGCCACAGGTACTCAATAGAAAGAAAGGACAGAGGCAATCGGATGAGGGAAAAACCAAGAAATAACAAGGTGAATTTATTTACAAGCAAAAAGAAGAGGAAAGGAAAGAAATATACAGGAGGAAGAAGAAGAAGCAGGACACAGGGCAGGCTTACCTATACAGTCTTAACTTAACGACCCCAGGACAAACAGACACACTCACACGGGATGGTAGCTGGTAGGGGAGGAAGGTCCAAGCAGATGTCCAGGCTCCTCGTCCGGTCCCGACTCGTGCCGTGGTGGTGAGGGAAGCGGGCCAGCAGCGCGTCGTTGTCGTTGACCGTGAGCGGACCTTCCAGATGTCGGGGGAACTGGGATGCGGCGTACGTAATACGTATTTTGTGCCAACGCTCTCTCTCTCCCGATCAATGTTCTTATCAAAGGCAGTTCGTATCAAAGGGCAGTTTGTATCAAAGGCAGTTCGTATCAAACGAGCTCCCTCACGCAGTTCCTCAAGTCCCCAAGTCCGTGGTAATCGAGCTCTCTCCGCGCAGTCCCTTATAATAAGCAGTCCGTGGCACAGTCCTTCAAAGGGCTTGGCGCGTGCGCTTATATAATGCGCTCACAGATCAATGCGCGCTTCATCAAACCACGCCCGCCAGTGAGCTCACCTCAGCCCTGGTTGGTTGGCGAGGGCTCACCGACTCCGCCCTTGATGGTGAGTTGACGTGGCCACACCTCATTCTTGTGTCCCGCCCCCTTTTTCCTTGGCCTGAGACTGCATGTTCAATGGCGTTTGGAGTGAGCGCTAAGGCGACGAAGGCTCAATGCAGCGAACGCTGCTAACCAAACCACGTGACAATTTGGGGAGAGACAAGCCCTGACTGTAGGGGCGCATTATGGCGTAGCTTGGAGAGAGCGGCTGCAAAATGAACGGAAGGGCCTATTTTTATTTAATTGATGCAACGTAGATTCAACTATTGGGAACACGGCCTTATCTGACACATAATAAGGAAATAACTAAAGTTCCTATGGTGGCCGACGTGTTGCATATGGACTAACTAAGGGTGCAACCTTTAACCTTTTAAATGATGGAATATTTACAAGAATTATTTACAAAGTGAGGGTTCTAAAACCGCAACAATATATATATAATTACAGTCATGTGAAAAAGTAAGTACACCCCATGTAAAGTTTTGACTTTTTCAACATATTTCAACATACAGCTATTTGATCTTCATTTCAACAATATTGATAGATAAAGGTGATATAATAAAACAAATATCATGAAACATTTACATTTTGTTGTCCATTGTATAATTTAAATAAACATCAATGCAAATTTCGCATGTGGAAAAAGTAAGTCCACCCCTACATTTATCATTACTTCAAATTCCTAAAATTAGAATCAGGTGCACCAGCTCAGGTGCAAATGATTAGAACATCATTAGAGAGGATCTTGGAGGAACCTGTCTAATTTAAACCTCAGACATTTCGTTTGGTTTGCTCTTTGTTGTTGAAGTGTGCGGCGTCACCATGCCTAGATCAAAAGAGCTCTCTGAGGCCTTCAGAAAGAAGGTTATAGATGCCTACGAGTCTGGGAAGGGATTTAAAAAGATCTCCAAACAATTTGAAATCAATCATTCGACTGTCCGGAAGATCATCTACAAGTGGAGAAGATTCCAAACAACTGCCAACTTGTTCAGGCCAGGCCGCCCCAGCAAGTTCAGCCCGAGAGCAGACCGCAAGATGCTAAAAGACGTCTCTAAGAACCCCAGAATGTCATAATCGGACCTACAGGTAGCTCTTGCCACTGTTGATGTCAAAGTGCACGAGTCTACCATTAGAAAGAGGCTGCACAAATTTGATCTACATGAGAGGTGTGCCAGGAGGAAACCTTTGCTGTCCAGAAAGAACATCAGGGCAAGACTAAAGATTGCCGATGAACACCTAGGCAAAGACCAGCACTTTTGGAACAATGTGCTCTGGACAGATGAGTCAAAGGTAGAGCTATTTGGCCACAGTACCAGAAGACATGTTTGGCGAAAACCAAAGACAGCATTTGACCACAAGAACCTGATACCAACTGTAAAGCATGGTGGTGGAAATATTTTGGTTTGGGGCAGCTTTGCTGCATCAGGGCCTGGGCAGCTCACCATCATAGAATCCACTATGAATTCTTCATTGTACCAGAGGGTGTTTGAGGATAATGTGAGGCCATCTGTCAGAAAATTGAAGCTCAACCGAAAGTGGACCTTGCAACATGACAATGACCCTAAACATACCAGTAAATCCATCAAGGATTGGCTGAAAAGAAAGAAATGGAGGGTTCTGGAATGGCCAAGTCAAAGCCCGGATCTAAATCCCATCGAGATGTTGTGGGGGGATTTGAAACGAGCTGTGCATGCAAGAAACCCCTCAAACATCGCACAGCAGAAATAATTCTGCACGGAAGAGTGGGCAAAAATTTCTTCCAGTCGATGTCATAGACGGGTAGACAGTTATAAGAAACGCCGACTTGAGGTTGTTTCTGCCAAAGGGGCCAATACCACCTATTAGAGCCAAGGGTGTACTTAGTTTTTCCACATGCGAAATTTGCATTTATGCTTATTTAAATTATACCATGGACTACAAAATGTAAATGTTTCATGCTATTTGTTATATTATATCACCTTTATCTATCAATATTGTTGAAATGAAGATCAAATTGCTGTATGTTGAAACATGTTGAAAAAGTCAAAACTTTACATGGGGTGTACTTACCTATTCACGTGACTGTATACATATATATATATATATATATATATATATATATTGTTACAGACGTGGCTTGGATGTTATTTACCGAGCGGTTTTATGGTATGACCACGTCTGCACAAGTTACCCGATTGTGCCCGAACGTTGACTAAGTCGCGCGATGCTGGCTCAATAAGAAAAAGAAGACACCCGGCTGGACTACAATGACACAATACGACACCAGGGGTTCAGTTCTCAAGACCTCCGGAGGAGGTTATATTAAGGCGGAAGGTTAGATTACAACTACAAGAGGGACAGCATAGAAAGACAAGCACTTAGACACAATCTTATATTATTCCCAACAGACGACAGATAAACGGGACAAAATGCTGACTCACACGGGGATTGATGGCAAGGAAAGGCAGGTAGCGATGGCTCCAGGTGCACCTGGGCTCAAAGGTCAGAATCGACTCGGTCCGGTCCAGAGATGCGGGGAGGTCGCAGCGCTCGGATGGCGTCTTGTCTGCTCAAGCTGGGGGCGCATCTCTCTCAGCGCTCGCAGGTGGCTTTCCTTCTCCAAGCTGGGTGCGCATCTGACGTCACATCCGGCGCGGGGCCGCGTATATCCGGCGGGGAGTGACACGCCCTCGGCTCGTTAGCTCCGCCTCGTGGAATCGGCACGTTGCTTCTCATTGGGTGCGTGCGGGGGGTTTACCAGGCTCCGCCCTTGACGAGGAGCTGACAAGGAGCCCCTTCGTGGTAACCCCGTGGAGCGCATGGTCTATGGCGCTAATCGAGCCGGTGTGAGGACGCATCCTCCCCCGCTCCGCCGCCATCTCCTCTGTTGTTGTTGTAATTGTTGGGGAAGAAGATGGAAGGAGGTATGGGAAAGGTCCTAAACTCACTACTGATGCCATATAATCACATTCTGGTGCAACGAAGAGTCATAATTAATGGAGACGAGGCCTTAACTGACATAGAATAAGAATAACTAGGAAGATGTCCGAAAGTTGTCTACGTGTGGTGCGGTGGACCTGGGCACGACATTTAATGGGGGAATAAGGGGAAGGTCGGCTCTACTGATTGTTATTTACATGCAATGGGACTAGGGAATGGGGGATCGGGGAAAGTTGGGGAGTATTGGAGAAAATAGGGGAATATTTACAAGCGGATATGGAGGCCAAATTCCATATTCGCAACAATATATATCTATTGTTGCGGTTTTGGGAAACCACTAAAAAGTAATGGCAACCACCATACAGGTCCCTTAGCATAGTTATTTCATAGCAGACCATTATCTTAGCCCCTTCCCCTTATTTAGGGTTATTATGTTGTTATGCATTGGCGAAGGGGAAAGACAGGTGCTCTACTCAAAAGCGATAGTTTGCCAGGCAGTGCATGCAGACTCAAAAGCACACCAGCCAAGTGCATGCTCAAATTTAACTGTCGTGCTGGACTCCACGAGATGAAGCGACACTCCACCAATCAGGGCCTGAGGAACTTTAGGGGAGCTTAAGGGGCCGGAGTGATGGGCTCCACCAATCGGGAGCCCAGACACCCTTAAAGAGCAGCCCCACACTTTGCCAGGGCCCTCACCACTGATCTCTATACTAACTGGATTGGAGGCTCGACGCCAAATCAACGCTAATCGGTCCATTCGCTGTGAAGTCACCGGAAGTAGATTCGTCGCCATATTGGTTCCCCCAGAAAATCTGCGTCCGTTCATTGTCTTTATCAAAAGACAATGCCTGCTATATTTTATAAAATAATTTAATCGAAATTTCAACAAAACATTCGATTCAAATTGACTTTAGACAGCAAGTTGCTGTGAGGAAAGATGCCGTCCTGTTACTGCCTCATCACACACAACTAAGAAACGCTGCCTAGCTAGCTAGTAGTGCCCCTACGCCCCGGCTACACTGACTTACACAACGAAGCAACACTGCCTAGCTAGCTGGTAGTGCCGTAGAAAATCATAGAAAGGGCAAAAAATACGGGCAAATCGTAGAAAGAGCGCGCGACTGGTCGCAGAGGTCGTGGGTGATCGCCAGAGCAAAATCAGTCGCGGCAAGGTCGATGGTCATGTTCAAAACTTCTGACCTGCGATTCCAAATCGTAAGAGGTCGTAGACAGGTCTTACATGGTCGTACCACCAGTCGCGCATGGTCGTACCACCAGTCGCGCATGGACGCACCACCAGTCATGCATGATCGCGGGTCAAGTAGTCGCACGATTGGTCATGCTACTGGTCCTGCCACCTGACGATTGGTGGTGCCACCTGTCGTTCAACCTCACGATCGGTAGTGCGACAAGTCACGACCTGTCCCGACTGGTTGCACGACCTTACGATTTGTGGTACCACCAGTATTTACCTCGCAGACCAGTATATTTGGACCATTATACTATAATATTATATTATTATATTATATTATATTATTTATACCATTCGCGTGTGTTTTGCTGTGCATGTACAACAATGTTTTTGTCAGTGTTTAAGGGTTAGACGTGTGTTGACAAGACGCTCGCTAAACGACTTTAGTAAATGCGGTCCGATGTTTTGATTTAATTCGCTTAATTCTTAAACAAAGGCTGTACTGGCAGGTACACAAACTCGGCTCCAAGCTGTCTACCCTGGGTTCGAATCCCAACCAAGCTATAAAGTGGCATCGTGGTGATTCATAGGCAGTGTGAATCATCATTTCCAGGATCGACGTTAAACGGGAATCCCGTCTGCTGGCGTTAGTTGGTAGACCCCACGCCACGGTGTCCTTCACGAAGAGTAGGCGAGCCATCACCGGCATCCTGAATAAAGTACAAATTCCTGTCCGAAATACTTCTGGGAATGCAATGGCAAACCACCAGTACAGTGTGACGACTGTCAATAAACTGTTTCGGGAGGACGGAGTCTTTGATCATACAGTATGGAGTATGGGACTGTACATCAGAATCCTTTAACTTTAACACGATATTGTAGTGTGGTGCTGGGCACACACGTTAAATAAAGGTAGGCCACAACGCTTTGGGTTAGGTCGAGCTCTTTATTACTTGCTCACTCGTCAGCACTGCCGTGCTCCGGGCTGCGAGCCCGCGTGTATATCCGGAGGCCACGCCTCACCTGGGGCATGGCCGAGACCCACTGGTGCGCGGAATTACGTCACTGCACCAGCGAGCCATCGTGTCCGCCACACGCGCCCCCCCAGAATTCCCGCGCACCTGAAGGGTCAGTTTGCGGGGCAACCGGATGACCCGGCCGAAGCGCCCTCTGGCGGCTGGCGGTGCCGGGGATGCCGGGATGCCATCTGGGATGCCTCCGGCGGCATCCGGGATGGGTGCAGGGCAGGGGGGTGGCGTGACGGTGGGGTTGGGCGGTGCCGGGGGTCCGCCCGCCGGGAGGCGGCCCCGACGTGGGGGCAGAGCCGCTGGCGGGGGGGTGGTCCAAGTCGAGGTGGGCCGGCTTGAGGCGGTCCACGGAGACGCGGTCAGGAGTACCGCCGATGCCCAGGGTGAAATGCTTCGCCCCGGTCTCCAGCACGCGGAAGGGCCCGTCGTACGGGGGCCCCAGCGGTGTCCGGTGGGCGTCGTGGCGGACGAACACGTACTCCGCCGTGCGAAGCTCCGGGGCGACGTGCGTTGGCGGGCAACCGTGGTGCGCCGTCGGCACCGGGGCGAACCTCCGGGCGGTCTCCTGCAGGGCAGAGCACTGCTGCGCACGGACCATGGTGCCGTGGAGTCGGGGAGGAACTCGCCCGGCACCCGCAGCGGTTGTCCGAAGACCAACTCCGCCGCGGATGCGCACAGGTCGTCCTTGGCCGCCGTCCTGTGGCCCAGCAGGACCCAGGGGAGCCTGTCAACCCAGCCGCCGTCGCGGAGGCTGGCCCGGAGCGCGGCCTTCATGGCGCAATGGAAGCGCTCGCACAGGCCGTTGGCCTGGGGGTGGTAGGCCGTGGTGCGGTGCAGCTGGACGCCGAGCCCCCGCGCTACTGCCTCCCAGAGCTCTGAGGTGAACTGGGGGCCGCGGTCGGACGAGATGTCCGAGGGGGCGCCGAACCGGGCAACCCAAGTGGCGATGAACGCCTGCGTGATGTCCGCCGCCGTCGTTGCTGCCAAAGGCACGGCCTCCGGCCACCGGGTGGTGCGGTCCACCATGGTGAGGACGTGGGTGAAACCCCGCGAGGGGGGCAGAGGTCCCACCAAGTCCACGTGAACGTGGTCGAACTGACGTTCGGGCACAGGAAACGGGGCCAGCGGGGCCTGGGTGTGGCGGTGAACCTTCGCGCGCTGGCACGCAAGGCACGTCCTGGCCCAATCGCGGACGGCCTTCCGGAGGCCATGCCAGACAAAATTGTCGGCGACCAGCTTCTGGGCGGCCTTCGTGCCCGGGTGGGACAGGCCGTGGATGGCGTCAAAAACCCAGCACTGCCAGCCGGCGGGCACGATGGGGCGAGGCCGGCCGAGGGAGACGTCGCACAAGAGGGCCGTGCCCGCGCCGTCGAACGGTACCTCGGTGACGCGGAGGCCCGTGATGGCGGTCCGAAAAGCCTGGACGGCGGGGTCGGCGGACTGGTCCGCCGCCATCCGGGCATAGTCGATCCCAAGGTGGACCGCGTGGGCGACGGACCGGGAAAGGCAATCCGCCACTGGGTTGTCCTTCCCCGCTACGTGCCGGATGTCCGTCGTGTACTCGGACATGGCCGAGAGGTGATGCTGCTGCCGGGCCGACCACAGCTCGGCGACCTTGGCCATCGCGAAGACCAGGGGCTTGTGGTCGACGAAGGCTGCGAATGGGCGGCCCTCGAGC
This sequence comes from Myxine glutinosa, assembly GCF_964187855.1. Classification (NCBI taxonomy): domain Eukaryota; kingdom Metazoa; phylum Chordata; class Myxini; order Myxiniformes; family Myxinidae; genus Myxine; species Myxine glutinosa. The sequence goes on from NC_136274.1 coordinate 82,380,074, forward strand.
AGATGGTGGAAGTGCCGGACCACCAGGTGGAGCCCGAGCAGCTCGCGGTCGAAGGTACTGTACCGCCGTTCGTGCGGGCGGAGCTGCCGGCTAAAAAACGCCAGCGGCTGCCAAGCTCCCTTCACCCATTGCTCTTGCACCGCGCCCACCGCGTAGTCCGACGCGTCGGTGGTGAGGGCGATCGGTGCATCGGGTGCCGGGTGCGCGAGCATGCTGGTGCTAGCCAAGGCGAGCTTCACGCCCGCGAACGCCACGTCCACCAGGCAACGTCGCCTTTGCCCGGCTTCCCCCGGAGGGCCTCGTGCAGGGGGCGCAGGAGCTGGGCGATGCGGGGCAGGAAACGGTGATAAACGTTCACCATGCCCAGGAACTCCTGGAGCCCCTTGATCGTGCGGGGGCGCGGAAAACCCCTGACCGCCTCCACCTTGGCCGGAAAGGGGATGGCCCCGTGCCTGGTGACGCGGTGCCCCAAAAGGTCGATTTCGGTGACACCGAACCGGCACTTGGCGGGGTTGATGATCAGGCCATGCCGGCCCAAGCGTTCGAAGAGCGTGCGGAGATGGCGGAGGTGCTCCTCACGGGACGCGCTTGCGACGAGGATGTCGTCCAGGTAGACGTACACGAAGTCCAAGTCGCGCAAGACGCTGTCCATCAGCCGCTGGAACGCCTGGGCCGCATTCTTCAACCCGAAGGGCATCCGCAGAAACTCGAAGAGGCCGAATGGTGTGATGACGGCCTTCTTCGGTATGTCCTCCGGCCTGACGGGGACCTGGTGGTATCCGCGGATGAGGTCCACCTTGGAGAAGAGGGACATTTTCGCCAACCGGGCGGAAAAGTCCTGGATGTGAGGGACCGGGTAGCGGTCGGGGGTGGTAGCATCGTTGAGGCGGCGGTAGTCTCCGCACAGCCGCCACCCGCCGCCGGGCTTGGGCACAATGTGCAGCGGCGATGCCCATGCGCTGTTGGAGCGCCGGACGATGCCCAGCCGCTCCAGCATGGCGAACTCCTCCTGCGCCACGGCGAGCTTCGCCGGGTCGAGGCGGCGCGCCCGGGCGTAGACCGGTGGCCCGACGGTGGGGATGTGATGCTCCACCCTGTGCATGAGGGCCACCGCCGAGAAGGTGGGCCGCGTGAGGGCCGGGAAACTGGCGAGGAGGCGGGTGAACTCGTCCGCTGCCGGAAGCGTGCAGACCAACCTTGCGGGGACCGAACCGCTCAGCAAGCCGCTTGGAGAGCCGCTCGGTGAGCCGCCCAGGGAGCTGCTCAACGAACTGCTCAGCACGCAAGCGAGCGAGCTGAAGGTTTCGGCTTGAACAAGGCGTCTGTGCCTCACGTCCACCAGCAGCCCATGCGCACAGAGGAAGTCCGCTCCGAGTAGGCCCATGGGGACACTAGCGGTAACGAACGTCCACTGAAAGCGCTGCCTCCCGAACCGCAGCGAGAGACAACGCTTCCCGAACGTGCGGATGGACGTGCCGTTGGCGGCAAGCAAAGCGGGGCCCCGGCCCGCAGCTTGCCTGTCGGACGCGGAGGCGGGGAGGACACTCACCTGCGCTCCCGTGTCGCACAGGAAGCGACGACCCGAGGAGGTGTCTGTTATGAACAGAAGGCTGCCAGTATGGCCGACGCTCATGGCAGGAAGCGAGCGCCGGCCTGGCCGTTTCCCGACCTGCCAAAAGTACAAGGCGGGCGGCAGGACCTGGCCTTGTGGCCGAACCTGGTATGGAACTGGCACCAGGTCTGGCCCGGTGGTGGTTGACGCGCCAGTCGTGACGACGGTGGTGGGTGGGGCGTGGTGGCGGCCACGTGCAGATCCGCCAAACCTACACCGTGTTCGCGAGGACCCGAACGCCATGCCACGTGGCGATCTGCCAAACCTACGCCGTATTCGGGAGGATCCGAACGCCATGCGACGTGGCGATCCAAACCACTCGCGCCGTGCGCGGCGCCGGGATCCACGACGGCCGTGCTATATGCCGGCCGTGCGTCGTGGGCCGCGAAAAACTTGTCCGCCTCCCTGGCCAGGGCGCGCGGTTCCGTAATGGTCGAACCGGCGAGCGCGAGTCGCACCTGTACAGGTAGCTGGCGGAGGAAGAGAGCACGGAAGAGGAAATCCACGTGGCCGTCACCGAGCAGGGACAGCATGTAATCCATGCGGGCGGACGGTCGTGTGTCGCCGAGTACGGGAAGGTCCAAAAGACGTTCAGCGCGGTCGGCCTCTGTGAGGCCAAACGTGTCGAGGAGAAGCTGCTTGAGCTCCAAGTAGGCCGAGTAGGCCCACGTACTTGCTCTCGTCCGGCGGGTGCCGGAGGAAGGACACGACTCGGGCGGCCGTGCCGGATCCAAGGGCAGCGACCACGTAAAAGTACCTCGTGTCATCCGCCGTGACGCCCCGGAGCTGGAATTTGGCCTCGGCCTGTAGAAACCAGGTGTCGGCCTGCGCTTCCCAGAACTCCGGTAGCTTGATCGCGACAGCGTTGGTGGCCATAGCGCGTTCGGGGAACAGCAACGGCTGAACCAGTCGGAGGTCACCAGTGTTGTGTGGTGCTGGGCACACACGTTAAATAAATGTAGGCCACAACGCTTTGGGTTAGGTCGAGCTCTTTATTACTTGCTCACTTGTCAGCACTGCCGTGCTCCGGGCTGCGAGCCCGCGTGTATATCCGGAGGCCACGCCTCACCTGGGGCGTGGCCGAGACCCACTGGTGCGCGGAATTACGTCACTGCGCCAGCGAGTCATCGTGTCCGCCACAATATAAATAAATATTTAATACAGAATGTCATTCTATCCTTCAACACGATCTTCTTCCTGTGACTTCTTCTTCATTAACCTACCTTTCTTGAGGGGTCGGCCGGGGGAAGCTTGGTCTGAGTTTGTCACGAACCGGTTGGCCAGGCCTGACGTTCCACGAGTCAGTGCAAGGATTTGTAATTTGTTGAGGGTGCCTGCGATAGCTCGCCTGCTCTTAAATTTCGACGAAGTGTATGCTTGAGAGGTCGGTGACTACTGATGCCGACGCACTGTGGCGAGCCTTTATATCTGATGGAGCGACCCATCTCACGACTGGATGCGACTGTCTGCGATCGATCCTGCGAGCGGTCGGAGGTCGCCACGATTGATTGTCCGAGCGGTCGCAGGTCGCCACGATTGATTGTCCGAGCGGTCGCAGGTCGCCACGATTGATTGTCCGAGCGTTCGCAGGTCACCACGATTGATTGTCCGAGCGGTCGCAGGTCGCCACGATTGATTGTCCGAGCGGTCGCAGGTCGCCACGATTGATTGTCCAAGCGGTCGCAGGTCGCCACGATTGATTGTCCGAGCAGTCGCAAGTCGCCACGATCGATTGTCCGAGCGGTCGCAATTCGCCACGATTGACCGTACGATTGGTCGCTGATCGCCACCACTATTCGCACGATTACCTACGATTGATCTTGCGATCGATCTTCTCCAATCGTTGGTGATCACACAACCACGCGTACCACCAATCGTACGATGACCCCCCAGACCAATCGCTGTTTGCGATCGCGAATAAAGAGCATAACAAACATTGACGATTGGTCGTACCTCGGCCGGATTGTCATCAATCGCACGATCCAGAAATCGTACGATCCGGTGTGACTGAGGCCTAAGTCGTGAGCCAAACAGACACAACAATTTTCTTTCTTGTCCCTTTCATATGCAACATTTCCTCACATACATGACTCCAATTCAGAAGACAAACTAATGATGATTACACGCTAAAATGTTTTCCTATTGTTGCCTTCAGTAAATACAAAATATCCAAGTACTAAAGAATAAAATTGACATCTTGACAAACAATATCATATAGTATTCAAGTAGTTTTTGTTGGAAAGTCATTTGTATGTAGTCCTGTTTTCAGACATAATACTTCATAGTAACACATGCTCCGAATATAAAATGCTCTTCCAGCATAAATCCATGAATCAGACAACAACAAACATTACATACATGTACAGTTGTACATCTACTCATTTATTCATCATCACTATCCGAATTGTCCAAATCGATGAGTTCGATGAATTGTCCAAGTTCCATGTTCCCAGTCAGCGATTTGACTCCCCATGGCAACAATATGTGCTTGGCAGGAATTGTCGCCCCTCCACTTACAGCACACACACAATCTTGACCAAGAGAGTGCATCTCCCTCTGGAGTCGTGGTGTTCCTTCTGGCCTCTAATGCCTCTGATGTGGACTGCCGATTGGTTGATGATATGTTTAATGTCGTGTGTGGACTCCAGTTCCTGAACCGTATCCTTGAGTATGGCATTGTCTCTAACAGCTTGTGCAACTGATAAATTGTCAGGATATACAAGAATCCTACCATTTGCCTCACTGATGAAGTGGAGAGACTCACAGAATTCTGCATCTAGCTTACGCCGAATATGATTTTTGGTCTGTTTCTTCACATCATGGTCGCCATAGATTCTCATGAATTCTACAAGTTTCTCAGTTAGGACAGTCAGTCGAACCGCCTGAGGATCAATGAACATAGTGTCCCTTATGTACTTGAATAGCATCATATACGATTCTTGTTCTGCTTCTTGATAGGCCACATCTTCGTCTGGCATACCAGCAGTCACAACTTTGGGCTTCTCATCCCTCGTGTAATTTCTGTAACAAGTCTTATGGTCGTGGGCTTCTGCTGCCACTAGTTCTCGTGATGTTATGGCAAGAATTTTGTTGTCAGATTTTCGAACGGCTGCTTGTCGAACCTTGTCCTCAGAGAGGAGCTCCAAAGACTGCATGAGTGGTTCACGGGTTTTGAATCCTGTGATGTATTTGGTTTTCTTGTCACAGAAAATACAAATTTGATCCATAACACGAGATGAACTAGGGCCATCACGCCTGGATGTCCGCGGATCTCTGGCAGAAGAAGAGTCTTCTTTTGAGGAAAAGCCAGCGAGTGTTTTCTTGTGCGTAAAAGACGAACGGCAGTTCCTATGATACCATAGTTTTGAGTCATATTCATCGGCACAGATATTAAGGATGGCATCAAAGTCTTGCATCCTGGCGAGTAGCGCTTCTATGGACTGCAGATCTTTTGGTTTGGTGAGTTCACCGAGTGGCGCTTTCACTGAACAAATGATGCAGGTCCTCTCCTCAAGATGAGGCCTCTTGGCTGGCTCCGAGTTTCACCCATTATCTATTCACCTGTAGAGATGCAGTATACAGCATTTTAATTACCAATTTGACAAATAACCATGATAACAATTCATGCATATATTGGTACATTCAGTGTCAGTTATAGGAGTGCTGTCTGCTTTCGAAGTCAATTACTATGGCAAATTGAAATATATTAAAATCTATATTAAAATTATTAATATATATTATATTAATATATTAAAATATTAATTAATATTAATATATTAAATATTAATTTAAATTAATAAATTAATAAATTAAATATTAATATATTAAATTAATATTATTTAAATAAATAAATTAAATTTAATTTAAATTTAATTTAATTTAATTAATTTAATTTATTTAATAAATAAATTTAATTAATTTAATTTAATTTAAATTTAAATAAATTAAATAATTAATTAATAAATTAAATATTAATATATTAAATATATTAAAATATATTAAAATTGACAAATAACCATGATAACAATTCATGCATATATTGGTACATTCAGTGTCAGTTATAGGAGTGCTGTCTGCTTTCGAAGTCAATTACTATGGCAAATTGAAATATATTAAAATCTTAAGTAATCAGAGAAATATACTTATCAAATTGAACTTAAATAGTGTAAAGAGAATAGAGAGATTAATCATACCCAGCGTCATCAAACATGAGAAGTGTTGTGAATCTGAGCTCCCTCCCTTCATATTGTCACTCTCGGAAGACAGCATGTCAGTAAACACCACGTGTATTGATGAATAATGCTGTGTGGATTAATACGAGTAATGCCTTAAATAATGTAAATACCACTTCATTAACATTTAATAGGATGATGTTCATATTGTTAACAATTGGATCACTAACCCTTACATCCTATCACAATTTTATTCCAAGTTGACCTCCGTCAATGCCTATCGAACGCCTTCGGGACTGTATTAAGTACTTTTAAAATGATCAACATTGTGAGAGAGAAACAGTTTGATCAACCAATCATACATTGATTACATCCACATCATGAACAACAACTCATATTACCATTTTTTTTTTATTGAAAACATATTCTAAGAAATTAGGCACCGCTTTGCCAAAAATCGTGAAATCTTCACAAAGTCCAATAAAAATCTTGAGCTACCCTACTGAGAAGTCCATCATGCTGTTTTGTTATGTCGATGGGTATATAAATAAGATAAAACAACCAAAGTTTGGTGCCCTCTCATGGTAGCAATTTTTGGACGGGCTCATGGTCTAATTAATTAGTGTCGGGATGTCATAAGATGGATGTTAACTTGTTTTTTGACATTTTCAGAATAACTGTAGTTAGTGTAGTAGGTACCACCGTTTCTCTTAAAACGGATTTTGACCACCAAGGGGCAAATTTTGAGGACGAAGAACACTATACATCAGTCCCTTTAAAGTAAACATGTTCTCTTGTCATCTGAAATGTTACCCATGGCCCAATAAGTTAAAGGAATAAAAGAGCAGTTTTACAGTTCCCGAAGATTTGTGTAAATGGTAACTAACAAAATCATATTTTCATTTGTTTCAAATCATCTGTTTAAAAAGGACTTCCGTATTATGGGGAAGGAAGTGAGGAGAATATAGTGAAATAAAATGGAATGGAGGATTAGTGTTGTTTTTTGTTACATTGACAATTTGCACTGAATGAATGAATGAATGAATGAATGAATGATCGTTTTGAGGCCATTTTCCCCGCTAGAGCGGGGGTTGGCCTTGCAGGCCCCATGACAATCATGGTTCCCTGTTTGAGGCAATGTTTTTATGGCCGGATGCCCTTCCTGACGCCAACCCTTGGTCACGCTCTTACGATGCGCAGGCATACGGTGTGCCTATTCTAAGCCGGGGTTCACACCGGGATCATTCATCCCAGCAAGCTGGTGCTCAATTTGCCGACCTCGGAAGGATGACAGGCTGAGTCAACCCCCCTGGCATTAATTCAGCGATCGACCGGGATTCGAACCCAGGATCCTGGGATCCCAAGCCGGCACCCTAACCGCTAAGCCAACACCCTAACTGCACTCTGTTCCTAAAATGTGCTTATTACTCTCCTATGGGCTAATGCCTTCAACTTTTCTTTGTCCGAAATTAGGTTATCAAAATGTTGATACCACATTTAGGTATACAAAATATTGCGACCGTGTCAAAAAAAAATTATGTTTGTCCAAATTGTTATCTTTTCCAAGTTTCTGTTAGGTATATCTGACAATGAAAATAGCAAGAATATCTTCATAAAAAGATATAAGATCTCTATGCACATTTAAGTAAACGTCAAAGATATTGTATTATTTACACATTTTAATGCTACAAAGTACCTACAATTTCTGCTTCAAAATTAGTATTTTATGGGTAGGCACTGTTTTCTAGAGTACTGTATGATGATACAAATTGCATAGTTCTTATTTGTTCTTTTCATTTGCAGAGTGCTCCAACTGCAAGGAAGCCACCAATGACAAGGCAACCAACTGAAGAGAAGGGAAAGATTCCTCCACCTTCATGTTCACATCCAGATTCTCCTGTGCAGCCCAATACCAAACACAGTGGGAGTCATCAAGAACACACATACGCCACTATCGAGTCGCCGAGGAAGCTCAAGCGTAAGATAGATGCCACCGTGGAGCAGCTACAGAAATGTAGAAAGAAACTGAAGATAGAGCAACAGAAATCACGCCGCTTGAAACGCAGAGTTACTAACCTGTTTCTCTGCCCAGAAGTATAACTCGGAAGTTTGTTTTCACTGTACTCTTCTGATTCTGATTCTTTGATAAATGGATGCAATTTATTTTCAATGGTACGCACTTCAGTAAGAATATTGTGCCATGTGGAATGAAAAAAACCAAACAAAACAAAACCAACACTTGACCACAAATATACAAGTATTCACACACCAATTTATTTTGCAGATCCATGTTATATTATCAGCCATGAAAAAGTAAACGCAGTCCTATTTTCCTATTCTTTAAATTTTTAAAGAATATTTAATTACTATTAATATTTAATATTAATATTAATATTATTTAATATTTAATTTAATTTATTTAATTATATTTAATTATTTAATATTTAATTATTTTTTTTTATTAGAATATTTAATTTATTTAATATTTAATATTTAATTAGAGGGAATTTAAAGAATTTAATATTTAATTATCAGCATATTTCCTACGAAAATTCCACCTTCCCACTTTATTTTATTCCATTCCGAATTGATTTTAATCCGTTCCAGGGTTGAAAAAGCATTATTACAGGATTGATGAAATGCCATCGTACGGTTATACGGTTATAAAAACCGCAGCGGTCGATTTGAATGAAGAAGAGGAATCACATTACATCGGTAAATTACATTCGTTTTGAGGAATCGTGGGGGAGCAAAGATGGCGGACAAATGGCTTCAAAAAATGAGCTTCCCTTCCTATCCAGTTAGTATAGAGATCAGTGGCCCTGACAAAAGGCCATGCACACGTGTTTTTTTCTGTCTCTGCCGGGATCACCTAGCACGTACCTGCATTATTCTCGCTCCTGGCTTTTGGACTATCGGCAGTACACACGTGCTCCACTCTAGGCCGGACCCTTTCACAGGCCTCTACATGTGTTACTTACTCTCCCTCTCTTTCTCTTTCTCTTTTTCTCTCTTGGGCCTGGACTTTGTCACTGAGCATGTGCCTGCATGATCATTCTCTTGCTCTTTCTGGCAGCGTCACTCAGTACGTGCCTGCATTACTCTTCGCCTTGGACTTTGCTTGGTCTGCACGTATTCATTGTTCTCTGTTGGCTGCCGAACTCCCTATTGGTGCACGTGTGCATGACTTCACCTGCCAAAGTCTGTGCTGACGATCGACCTCACCTGCCCAAGTCCGTGCTGACGATCAACCTCACCCGCCCAAGTCCATACTGACGGTCGACCTTCGCTTGCCTGTCCATGCTGGGATCGCCATTACCTGCTCGTGTTGGGGACTGCCGTTTGCCGGCCAGATCTTCGTTGGTGGAGTCGTCGTCGCGAGGCCGTCGCGAGGAGAGGCATCTGGAATATTGTGACCTTTGTGCTAACAGGTTTCCAACGTTCGTTTTCCCCTCCCCACCCTGTGAATGTGTGCTGGGCCCATGTATTGTTTATTTGTTGTAATCGTTATAAGGCGTAGAATAGGCTAAGTTTCTGCTTCTTGTCCCTTTTTCTTTCCTATCGAAAAATTACACTGTAAATACTTGTAAATAAATCAAATCGTTAAACGTTTCAATTTCTCTCTGTACGTAATTGTCTTTTCCTTCATTGGTTCGCCATTGCTCGAACCCAGGTTAACAATCAGCCGTAACAGAATTAGCATTCGCCCAGCAAGTACCATGGGTTGCTCGGCCGTCTAAATTTTGAATTCTGGACACCATAACATTATTGGTGTTCAGGAGCGGGATTTTCAACTTCCGGCCACCATAACAATATATATGTGTGTATTGTCCTGTGATTGCCCTCTGTGAAGACCGGGAAACCACGGATGGCAATCGAGCTTACTTTGAGGCGTTATCCAATTGATGGCGGATGATACGCGAGAAGGAATGAAGAACACCGATTTACCTGGACGCCTTGGTGATGTCTTCACCCTTCGAAAAGAAACTCAAAACCGAGGCGGATTTTATGTACAAAAATAAACAATGTATTATACGGAACCCGAAACAATGGAACACGCTGATAAAAACTAAGACCTAGGTTGGGATCCCACACACCTCACTTCAACAACCGACAAAGGAAGAATTAAATTAAAGGAATCGTTGTGTTCTGTGTGGTGCGGCTTATCTCTGTCTGCAGTGTCAGGGATCATCAGCTCGAGCACATCGTCTGACGTGGCTCCGGTGTTGGTGGGAAGCAGGCCTCGATTCGTCATTGTTCGCGTGCTGCTAGGCCCGCATACGCTGCAGAGCGGCAGGCCTCGCATCCCCGCGCGATCGCTCGCAAGGTCCCGTGTGTGAATGCAGGGTAAGAGGATAGTCAGTGCTCCAACGTCTCTCCAACATCCAACAAGCAAGGGTCCAGGGTCAGTGAACAAAGGTGGAGGGCAAGAAAAGAAGAGAGTGCAGAAACCGAGAGGCAGAAAGTGGTCCAGTGCAGGAAGGCAGTCCAAAACGAGAGGGCAAAGGGAGAGAGCAAACTGCCGGCAAGCAAGTCGTTTTACCAGCCGTCTCGTGACGTCAGCCCTCTTTCTCTCCAATCCCTGCCTCGCTTCTCGACCTCTCGAATATTCTTATCGCGGCCGCCCCTTCCCATTGGCCGAGCGCTTCGTGCTCCTTCCCTCATGCCATCGGCCGGTGGCCAATCAGTTCGTCGCTTCCTCCCACCTTCATTCCCCCCCAATCCGAGGGAAGCTTCTTGTCCCTCCCCCAGCCAATCACAAGTCCTTCCTACTCTGCCAATCAGCGGCCTTCTTATTGCCTCGCCCTCGACCAATCACGAGTCCTTCTGGGCGTGGCTATTGCCTGGCTTGCACTGAGTGTGTTACTATGCCAGCTGGTGATATGGCTGGCTGAGGCTGATTTGGCAGTGCCCTGAACTGGCTTCCGGTGAGTCTTATTGTTCTTATGGCGGAGGGGAAATTTAAGTAGTGTGTGCGATAATGGGCCTAACTAATGTCTATGGTGATTTGCCAATACAGGACACAGGTATAATCACAGGTTTGACACACCGGGGAATTAGCATAAACCCTACAACTACTTAACATGCCCCATTCCTTGTAATGGGGACGAAGATACACTTAATCCGAACAAACCGCCTAAACAGAACCTATTACAGGTGAGGTTCCCTGTCACGACAGTCGAAGCACCTGGATCGAAGCATATGTAGATCTACCTGGATCTATATATGCCCTACCCCAAAATTAATAACACAGCCTCCCCCCCACCCCCCTCCCTGGAACCGTAGCCCCTGCTAGGTTCACTGCAGGCGCAACCATTCCAGTCTTAGCACTTACTATCTCACACTTAATTAACCTATGGAAAAAATCAGGAGGGCTGTGGGAAGTGAGCCGAAGCTACCTGCCTAGGCTCCTTAACATGCTAACCTGTTAAACAACAAATGCATTTCAAATATTTACAAAAAATATTTCTGATAGTTCCTGCGGAGGGAGGAAACAAACAACATGCAAAACTAACTTAACCACAAACTTAACCTTATCCAAAACTTCAAAAATTCGTAAATTCCTATAAACATTTATACAACCCCTTCCTACAGACCGCGTCCCACGATGGATGCCACAAGACGCAACGTTACCTGTGGGGCCATCCCGATGCACCCCAAATTTCCGCGGGCCCTGTCCTGGTGTTACAGGTGAGTGACATGGCTCAGTGGATTTCACCCACATTCATGCAACACAAACCCATAACCACTCATACGCATTCCAAAAACATCAAGACACAAAATCACTACAATCAAGTATTTCACCCCCTTGCAGGACCATGGCATAGATGTTATACACATGTGTGTGCAATCCTCTACTAGGCAGCGGGGAGGTACCGCACAAGTAAAATGGTGGGGCGCTTCAGGCTGTGGTGCCCGCAGTCCCAAAAACAAGTCACCCAACTTACAACTTAATTGCCCCCCCCCCCTTTTCCTCTTGGCCCGTGACAGCCAAACAGCTCTTTTCGCTGTTACCCCACCGGTGGGGGTCTCCACACACCAGGCTCTGTTGCCTCCTGCTTCCTTGCAGCTTCACGGGTCGCCGGGAGTCTCTCTCACCCCAGGGCGCCCAAACAGACCCCACCACCGACAGGCTCAAATTTCCAGACACCACTGGCTGTCAGGGGTAATTACCACAGAGGGGAGCCGCAGTCATCGCTCCTCCAGAGCTTGATCCATACCTGCGGACACGCACACCTTCCCCACCCACAAAATCACGAGTGTGTGAGATCGACACCGACTGGGTGCAAATTGCGCCCAGCATTCGGATTGAAATGTTGTTTTTTTTTATTGTTGGAGGCGATAAAATTTTAATAGTCGATTTTAATAATTAATAAAATTTTAATAGGGGTGTACGAAGCGCGACATCGCGGGTTCGAAATTTTTAAAATCTTTTTCTTTTTTTCATTTCTGAGGCAAAATACACGAGTGGGAAACGCTTCAAGGAACAGCGTAATGGCAGACGCTGAAATGGGTACGTGGATTGGAGATGCCGAGGAAGTTGGAAGTGGGCCGAATATAGGGGGAGTTGAGAATGCTGGTGGAACCTCCCCCGTCCCGAGCATCAGCCCATCCCCCTCCCCTAACAGGGAGATGGGAGCGGACCCGAACGCTTTCCAGGCCATGGTAATAAATTTTATGGAGCGAATGGATGCTCAGAATGAGCGAATGAATAACAAAATGGATGCTCAGAGGGAGCGATTGGAAAATAAAATTGAAGGATTGAAGGGGGATGTGAAGGAAATGGTGAGCAGAATAATGCTCAAACCAAAAAGATTGAGGGACGGACGAGGGAATTGAAGGAAGAACAAAATAATGGTGCCGATGGGGCACAGGAGAAGCCAAGGGTGGCAGAATTGGAAGCAAAATGGGGAGAGTTAATAAATGGAATGGAAGAGGGTGCAGCCCAAGCTGATGTGCATGGGGCACAGGAGCAGAGAATTGCAACGGAATTTGAATTAAAACGGGAGGTGGCACGTTTGGAGGTGAATGGGGAGTGTTCGAATGTAAATAGGGGAGAATCAAATTTAAATGGGGAATGTTTGACTGAGAAAGGCCTGAAAGGTTATCGGGCTGGTGTGGAAGCCGCAACACACCAACAGGGGGTAACAACAACCTTGGGGGTCCGTGTGACAGAACCGGACCGGATATTTATTGATAAAGGCCTGTGGGGGCCAGAATTGATTGGTGATTATTATGTACATGATTTGATCCAGCGGCTGAAGACCTGGGACAATACCTGCGAGGAAGACGTTGACCAGGTCTAAGGGAGCTTGTGGGTTGAGGTGAGTCCGTCCGAGGAGGTTGAGGTGACCGAGGGGACCCTCACCATGCATAACATTGGGCAACAGAGGCTCCGAAACTGAATACCCATCAGGGGGAGTGTTTTGGCTCTGACCTGGATTTGGAAATAGAGTCGGGCAATAGTTCCTGGGAGGAACTGGTCCCCATCGGAAATTTGGAACAGCTGTGGGAGGGGGGGGGGGTGTAGAACAACCTGAGGAAGGGGTTGTTACCTGTAGCTGCGGTTGTTGGACACCTGAGGCCAAGATTTTTAAAAGAAAATCTAAAATAAATTTGAAATGGGAATTTGATTTGGAGAGCCTTGGTGGGAGTTAGTCCCCAGGCTGCGGAATATGGACCAGGAGAGGCCATTGGGGATGGCCTCGGGGAAAATGTGCCCCCCTCAAAATGGGATGATGCCAGCCAGCTGGGGGGATGTGCTGGCGAGATTTGGACGTGGGGTCCAGCCATGGGTGTCGTGGTACGACCTGGGCCCCACGGGGGGTCTGGTGGAGTGTGGCGTCCCTTGTCCATCGGGGCGCCGCCCGAGCGAGTGTCTCGGGCCGGCAGGGTCACCGGATCCTGGTGGCGGCCAAGACCACCAGGGGGTCCGAGGTGGCTTCTCAGGTACCTAGGATGGTGTATAATGAGGACCACTAGGGGGAGGTGTTGTAGGTCGTGCATTGGTGGCGGCACCGCAGACGGCCAACATGGGCCTGATGTTGTGACTGCCCGGGCATGCGGCCTGACAGCCTCTCCCTGAGACTCTGGGACAGCCAGCATGTGGTGACCTGCCATGCTGTGCTGGTATATGGACGCTGGTCGAACCGCATGGACAGGAATGATTATAGCCCACCGGACAACCACTGGGGCATCTGTGGAACATGATGGTGTGAGAATGATCTTCAACAGATGTTCCACTGTGATTTGTAGACTCTTGGCTTGGGAAGAGAGCCATGGGAGTGATGAATCGGGAACTTGGTAACGAGCCGGGCATATGGGCCATGCTCGGCTGGCATGTGTATGGAGAAGCACCCAATCCACCCATCTTTGGTGAGATTAGTAAAATGTGAAAAATATTTGGCACGGATAATCTGAGGGTTAGATGTAAATTTAAGGGTGAATTTTATGTGAGGCTATGGTGGACACTGCACAGTGGCACCATTATTGATCCAAGTGTGTTAGACCAAAGTGTTGGAGGCTGCGATAAAATTGATAGGTTAGCAGGACACAGCCTTCAACTGGTCACGGGGGCGACTGCTCCAATATTTTGGACGTGGGATTATGGTGATGTAGTTGGCTAGTCTGGGGGTCAACGTGGTGCTGTGCGTGTCCGAGGTGTGTGGACCATGTCTTCTGGAGGAGTCTCCTGGTGAAGCATGGCTGTCGACTGGACCTTGGCATGGTCAAGTGTGGGTGAGCACTGGGAGCTGCAGTTGTGTGGACTGGGGGATGTGGGCGGTGCAGGGGATGTGATGTGGATGCCACACACTGCGACCGCTGCCCCCAGGGCCGAGGTTTTTGGGAATGGTAGTGTTGTTGGCAGCAGGTGCTCACCACATTGGCCAGCTGTGGCTAGAGCAGCCGTGTTCCTCGCAGAGGAGCCGAAGGATGGATGGTGGGTCACACCCTTATGGACACTCATGGGCCATGTTGGCGTTTCAGCTGCTCAACTTTTCCCGATAGCCCTTGCACGGTAGTGGTGCGGAGCTGTCGTAGCCAAATGTAGTTGTGCAGTACTAGTCACCGGGGGAGGCGGATCCACATACCTGCCAGTACAGTCGGAGAAAAGTGAAATTTGGTGGAATTTGATTGGCCCAATGGAATAAAGTTTGCGATTTTGTAGGGTGGATGGCACTCTTGGACCCGACCAACCTGCAACTACCTGCACTTGAGGTAAGTGCTTTGAGGACTTGCTAATCCCAGGCTTCAGGACTTGCTAATTTAAATTGGGACATGTAATTTGGAGAAGGGGGCAGGTGAGAGTGATGGCAAGGTCGGTGAGGGGCTTGGAATGTGTGACACAGTGTCTTGTGGGTGGCGTTTGTTTTTGTGTAGAGGTGATGTGTTTTTATGTGGTCGTGGAGAATGGAAATTGAGTGCGAGTAATGAATATCGAGTAGGGAAATGTGAGTTAAAATGTGAATTGGGGATTTCACATGAAAGCAGGCCATGGCAAAACCTTTTTTGTGACATCTTCTGAGAAATGTGGCGGAGAATTGAATGGCAGCGGGGCAGGAAATGTGTTTTGTGGATTTTGTGGGTGGGGAAGATGTGTGTGTCCGCAGGTACGGATCAAGCTCTGGAGGAGCGATGACTGCGGCTTCCCCCTGCAATAATTTCCTTATGGGTTTGTGTTGAATGAATGCGGGCGAAATCCACCAAGCCATGTCACTCACCTGGAACACCAGGACAGGGCCCGCGGAAATTTGGGGTGCATTGGGATGGCCCCGCAGGTAACGTTGAGTCTCTTGGCATCCACCGGGGGACGCGGTCTGTAGGAAGGGGTTGTACAAATGTTTATGGAGTTTTTTAATTGAAGTTTTTGCAAGTTATGTTAAGTTTGCGGTTAAGTTAGGTTTTTTTTTACATGTTGTTTCTCTTCCTCCCCAGGAGCAAGAACTTCGAAATGATTGTACATATTTGCATGGTTGTTAAGGGGGTAGCATGTTAAGGAGAATAGGTAGGTAGCTTCCACTCACTTCCTACAGCCCTCCTAATTTCTTTCATAGGCTAATTAAGTGTGAGGCAGTAAGTGTTAAGACTGGAATGGTTGCGCCTGCAGTGAACCTAGCAGGGGCTACGGTTCTAGGTGGGGGGCTGTGTTATGAATTTTGGGGTAGAGTGACATATAGATCAGGTAGATATGTGTAGGTATCATGCTCCGACTGTCGTGAAGAAGAAGAACCATCTCGATGGACATAAGTAGAGGACCTGTCTGGCCCGGATGTCGGATTTAGTGTATATTTATGGTCATACGAGGAACTAGAGTCGGGATTATGCTAATTCCCCTGTTCGCGAGACCTGTGATTTATCCATTGTCCCTTGTGGCACTACACCATAGACACTACTACACCATAGAAAGGCCCATCAGCACACACACACTAATTCAATTCCCCCCCCCCCCCCCCCCCAACAATAAAACTCACCAAAAGCCAGTTCGGGGCATTGCCGATGGAGCCGCAGCCAGCTACAGCATGAACTGGCATAGCAACACATCGCACAAGCAGGCCGAGAGCCACACCCAGAAGGACTCGTGATTGGTCAAGGTAGGGGCAAGAAGCTGGCCACTGATTGGTGGAAGGAAGACACAAGGCAGGACAAAGGCTGCCGATTGGCAGAATAAGGAAGGACTGGTGATTGGCAGCGGTGGGGCAAGAAGCTTCCCTAGGATTGGTGGAAGGATGGGAGCAAGAAGCGACATACTGATTGGCCACCGACCGATGGCATGATGAAGAGAGCGCGAAGCACTCAGCCAATGGTGAGGGACTGACGCCAGAAGAACATTCGAGAGGTTGAGAGGCGACGGACTGATTGGAGAGAGAGAGAGCTGACGTCACGAGACGGCCGATAAAACAACTCGCTGGCTGACATTTTCTCTCTCTTGGCCCTTCTTGTTCCGGTTCCCTCTCATTTGGACTGCCTTCTCGTGTTGGATTTCCCTTGCATTCTTGACCCTGGAGAGACAGTGAGGCGCTAACGATTCTCCTCCCCTGTGTTCACGTGTGAGCGACGAGCGTACAAGCGAGGCTTGCTGCTGCAGCGTATGCTGACCAAGCAGCATGCGAGCAAGGGCGCATCGAGACCTGGTTCGCGTCAATGACCGGGCGGCCTTCCTCCCATCAACCTGAGACGCGTCTGGACTGTGCTTGGGGCCTGACGATCCCTAACACACACGCACGACCTCTTGGTTTTCATTTAAATATTCCCTTGTGTTGTTTTAGACGTCTGGTGTGCGAGCGCTCCATTTTAGAATCATAGTTATTTAACCGGCGCATTTCATTGTTCTCAGGTTCCGTTAATCTGTTATTATTGTACATTTTACATCCACCTCGGTTTGAGTTAATTTGCAGGGTGAAGACGCCTGCGCGTAGCCCGTTCAGATGAGTCAGTATTCTTCTTCTTCCTCACGTCTCATCCGCCATCAATTGGAGTTGAACGCCTTCATTAACGCTCGTTTCCAGCCGTGGCTTAATCTCGGTCTTAACTGAGAGCAGTCACAGGACAATATTTATGTATGTGTATATATATATATATATATATATGTATGTATGTATATATATATATATATATATATATATATATATATATATATATATATATATATATATATATATATATATATGTCGGTATATATATTGTTACGGTAGCCGGAGCGGAATCCCACTCCCGGCACCAATGTGTTATGGTGCTCGGACAGGAATCCCGCTCCTGAACACCGAATATGTTACGGCCCGGGGTTCGGGTTTACTACGAGCCGGTTAACCCCCGCTCCCTCCCGAACTTACCGGACCTGCAGCTGCCACGCACAAATATCTTCGTGCTTAGCAGGATGCAAATCAGCAACTACGAACGCCGATTGGTCCGTCGAGCAATAGCTTACCTGTACCACGTGATGGTACCTGTACGCACTGTACCCTCCAGCGCTATACCAATTTATATGGCCAAATGAAAACAGTTGGTAACCGCCGGAGTAATGCTCATGTCGTTACGGCCGATGTTAACTTGGGTGCAAGCAATGGCGGATCAATGGAGGAAAAGACATTCATGGACAGAGAGAAAGGAAACGTTTTGACGATTTGATTTATTTACAAATATTTAGTGTAATTATTTCAATAGGAAAGAAAAACGGACGAGCAGCAGGAACGTAGCTTTTTCTACACCTTATTACGAGTTATACAAATAAACACCACATGGGCCGAGCACACTTTCATGGGGGAGGGGAGAGGGACGAACAAACGTTGGAAACCTGTTACTGTTCGCACAAAGGCCACGATGCTCTGGATGCCTCTCCTTGCGACACCCCGTCCCGGTGTCGCCACCGAGCACCACGAGCAGGTAAAGGCGTTCCCCAGCACAAACGTGAGCAGGTAAAGGCAATCCCCAGCACGAACTTGAGCAGGTAAAGGCAATCCCCAGCACAAACTTGAGCAGGCAAAAAGCGTCGGGAACCGTGCAGGGAAGAGCCAGTAGCACATGGAGAGTGAGCACGTCGTGATCTCCTGCAGAAAAAGAGTACGTTGTGGCTTCGTGCAGAAAAGAGCGTATGTCATGGCCTCGTGCAGAAAAGAGGGTACGCCGTGGCCTTGTGCAGAAAGAGAAACCGGCAGGCAGAGAGCAGGCACGTGCAGAGAGAACAAGTCCAAGGCCTTTCTGTGAGGCCCTGGCAAGGGTGGGGGCTGTTAAAGAGGGTTTCTCGGGCTCTCATTGGCTCCAACCCGCTCCCACAAGTCCCCTCGAAGGGACTTTTACTGTGACGCATGGATGGAGTGCCTTTGAGTATGTGTCCATTGCCTGGCAAATTATGAGTGGAGGGCCTCGCTTCCCATCTCCAACGCATGACATACTAACCCATATAAGGGGAAGGGACTAAGCTACTAACCCATATAAGGGGAAGGGACTAAGATAATGACATACTAACCCATATATGTAAGGGGAAGGGACTAAGAACATCCTTGGACCAAAATGGTCTGTTATGAAATAACTATTCTAGGGGACCTGCATGGTGGTTGCCGTTACTTCGTAGCGGATTCCCAAAACCACAACAATATATACACATATCAAGGGAGGCACAACCTAAAGGGGGCACTGCATCAGCAATACACCTGCTCCCCTTCGAAATGATGCTCCCCAAATCCATTTCCTGCATACAAAAAAATTGACATGCAGAACAAATTAGACACGAATACCAAAGTGAAGGACGTGTTGCCAGTGACGCATCGGTTGCTGCAAAATTGTGAGTGGAACAAATTGTTCAATTTTACGATCACAAATGATTGTTTTGAAACTGAAACAAGCTCTTACCCCAAACAAAATACAGTATACAAATTCGACATTCCTTTCGTGTCAATGAAACCAAACTTTCCAGAACACCGAAAGGTGCCCTTTCCGCGACCTTCTAAAGCAAGATTTCCGAGACTCTGTTGGAAGTACGAGACTGTAATACTCGAAAACAAGACACTGAACACGTGTCTAAAGATGTGTGTGCCAATCTGTGATGCTTTCTCTCACTTCAAAGGAGGTCTTTTTGCTTTGTTCAGCTTGTGGAGCTCGTTTCCCAAGGCGATTCAAATTCACAGACTGCCAGACAGTTCGTCTCCCACTGAAGGTTTCTCCAAACCAAGATTACCTCCCTGCAATCAATCTATACGCCTTAGAGTTCCACGACAATAAAAAGACTTTGGTTTGCCTTCGGCTTGTGTAGTGTTTCGAATATAAAGAGATCGGCTGAACATCCTTGGACCAATGTTTCGGCACAGCAACTTTTGAGGCCTACACATCATTTCGCCTCTAAAAAAAATAAAATGCAAAACGAGGTACATAGTCAGTGGATATTTTTGAAAAGGAATGCTCTTTTGAGACCAATTTCTCAAAAATAATAGGAACTAAAAACAAAATAAACAAGAAAGAGCAATCAGAGATTGCAAACCCTCGCCAGGATGTATTTTCAGTGGTTTTTAAGGCTTTTGTGTTAAAACAAATATGGTGGCCGAACCACGTGACCGATGACGTCATCATTAATTTTTTTTTTCTCCACTAATTTATTCCTAGATTATGCTCAAGAAATTTCATCTTGATCGGATGAAGTTTTGTACTTGTCAAATTATGACGTCATAATAGAGGTACCTATGACATCATCATTAACAGATGTTATTCCCCATGGAGAGTTCTTTACAATGAGCCATGTCTCAATTTTTTTAATGTAGCACTTTCAAAGATATAGAGGTGCAATTTTTTTCGGTTTTTCCAAAGATGGCTGCCGAACCACGTGACCGATGACGTCATCATTATTTTTTCACCCTCCACCAATTTATGCCGACATGACGCTCAAGAAATTTCATCTTGATAGGATGAAGTTTTGTACTTGTCGAATTATGACGTAATAATGGAGGCACCTATGACATCATCATTAACATATTTTATTCCCCATGGAGATTTCTTTACAATGAGCCATGTCTCAATTTTTTCTATTCAGCGCTTTCGGAAATATAGAGGTGCAAAGTTATTCGGTTTTTCCAAGATGGCGGCCGAAACACGTGACCTATGACGTCATAATTATTTTAAAAATCCTACAGGTGGAGTTGCACCTATGGTGAAAATTTCCTGTCAATCGGACCAACGGTTGCACAGGAAATCATATTTATTGTGTGTGGATAAACAGACAAACAGACAGACAAACAAACGGCCTCAAATGTAACTAGAACGGGCACTCGGTAGAGCGCATACCTTCGCCGCAGCTACTGTTCTGTACTTGGCATGGGAGTGTAGGGAACAGAACAGTGAACAGTTTGGTGCTGATTTCATGCAAATCGGATAAGAATTGACCGAGTTATGACAAAAAACGCACATTTTGCAAGGTCGTGACCCCCCTGACCTTTGACCCCCAACCGCTAACAAGGGTAATGTCTTCACTGGGTCATGTCGTATATCACAAGATCGGGCATTGAATTCTGAACATTTTGGCATTAGTTGCATGCCAATTGGATAAAAATTGACCGCGCTATGGTAAAAATACGATTTTGACCTTTTCGTGACCTTGACCTTGACCTTTGACCCGATTGCTCCCAAAATCTAATCAAATGTGTCCCGTATAATAACCAATCATCCCACCAAATTTCATGCAATTCGGTTGAATACTTTTTGAGTTATGCGAATAACATACACACACACACACACACAGACATACAAATAAATACACAGCGATCAAAACATAACCTTCCGCTTTTGCGAAGGTAATAACCTCTCCCCAGGCGAGGGTAAGGGTAAAAGGTAAAGGTAAAGGCGAGGGTAAAAATATATAAATTATGATGGAAATAAATCGGACTAAAAAAAATTCAAACCTTCCATCCAAATCATGGACTGTAAGATGTTGTTGGTGGTGTGCTTTGCTTAGCTTAACCAGACAGATAAGATATTTGAACAAACTGTTGCCGAGCTTCAACTTTCCGAAAATTTCTCAAAACGATTTGGTTGCAAAGATAAGAACTTCATCAGCCAAGATTGAAAACAACTTCATTTAAAACACCAGAGAGTTCCTGGAACGCGGCAATTGTTCATATGTGTTCTGTACCGTCCCCCAAACAGTGATGACTCCATCTACATTTCACTGTCTAACAACATGGACCAACTTCTATCCACTCATCCCAACTCTCTCTTCCTCATATGTGGTGACTTCAACTGTCATCATGCCACTTGGTTGGGTGTGGGTTCCTCTCTCACCGGTCATGGCACCTCAGCAAAGGACTTCTGTGACTCACTGGGATTGACACAATCTGTCAATTTCCCGACCCGGATCTCAGCCAATGGAGTATCTTCTCTTCTGGACTTGGTGATGACAAACTTCCCTGCTAATGTCTGCTGCTCTTCTTCTGCTCCAATCGGTTCTTCTTATCATCTGCTTGTCAAAGTGGACATCTCTCTGGCCATTCTCAGAGAGCCTCCTCAGCGTCGACGAGTCTGGCATTTCACTCAGGCCGACTGGGACGGTCTTCAAGCAGCCATCAATCGTCTGGATTGGTCTCCCATCTCCACTGCCTCTGACATCAATTTTTCCTGGGAATTCTTCCAAAGCAAACTGATCTCTCTCATGCACAGATTTATCCCATCTCGCCTTCAGTTGTCTTACCCTTCCTCCCGTCCATGGTACACTGAATCTTGTGGTGAGGCAGTTGCCCTGAAACAACTTGCCTTTGCCTCTTGGAAGGCTAATCCAACTGAAGGCAATCTCAGTTCCTTCCACCAAGCTCGGAACAAGTGTGTGTCTACCCTCAGGAGTGCCAGGAAGCACTATCTCTCCACACTCAAGAATGAACTCTCAAACCTGTCTCCTTCCTCCAAATCCTGGTGGCGTCTGGTCAAATCCGTTTCTGGTGTTTGTTCCCCTTCCATCCCCTCCCTTACCTCAAATGGCCACACAGTTGACATCGCACATGACAAAGCCGAATGCCTCAACTCTGTGTTTGCCTCAAAATCCTTAGTCCCAAACCCATCTCACCCTCTCTCTGTTCTTTTCACCCTATGTTTTGCTCTGTGTTTGCCGAATGCCTCAACTCTGTGTTTGCCTCAAAATCCTTAGTCCCAAACCCATCTCACCCTCTCGCTGTTCTTTTCACCCTATGTTTTGCTCAAGGTCATCTGCCAGCATTTAGTGGAACATGTCTTTCAATCCTGACAAATCTCACACTCTTACAATGTCTCTCCGAAAGGACCGACTGGACAACCCTCCCATCTACTTTCTCAACAATCCTCTCCAAGAAGTTCTGTCGCTCAAGCTTTTGGGTCTCACTATCTGCCATGATCTTTCTTGGGAAAACCACATTTCCAAGCTGGCCTCCAAAGCCAGTCGCCGACTGGGCATCCTCCGTCGTGCGAAGTCCTTCCTTGGCACACCTGAGCTCCTCACCACATACAAGGCTTTCATCCGCAGCTCAATGGAATACTGTTCCCCCCTCTGGGCTGGTGCTCCTGCCTCACACCTTGCTCGGCTTCACGCTGTTGAGGCCAAAGCTTTCAGAATCATTGGAATCTCCTGCGATGTAGTCAACTCCGAGGGCCTTTCACTCACTCACCGCAGGCAGGTTGGTGGTCTTTCTGTCTTCTACCGACTCCTCTCTGGCCTTGCTCCCCCAGCTCTCTCTGTGCTCTGTCCCCCAAATATTCCTTCAGGTCGCACAAGATCTGCCTGCAACCCTCTTATGGTTAAACTGCCAAAGTCTAGGCTCTCTGCTCACCTTCACTCTTTCATTCCCCTTTTCTCCCGCCTCTGGAACAAACTCCCCCACTCCATTCAATCCCACTCCTCCCTCCAGGTCTTTAAAACAGCTGTTCACCACCATCTCTTATCTTCCCCCATCGAAAACCTTGATCTTTTCTACCCCCGGTAATTCACCCCAGAGTCCTTGCAGCGTTCATATGTTTTATTCCTCTCCCACTTCCCCCCAAGTCCTCCCGATGTCCCTGCTCTCAAATGTTGTGTTTGTGTCCTTCCCCCTCTCTCCCCATCTTGTCTGCCGCTCCCCTTGTTTTTTTGTGTTTTGTGTGTCGGTTTGTCTTTTTTGTGATTATTGTTAGCTCTTTCACGAGCCTCGATCTTGTATACAAAAAAAAAAAAAAAAAAAAAAAAAAAATAAATCTCTCTGTTCCCACCTTTCCCAGTCGAACCCAACTGCTCCTGGACTCTGTGTCCTTCTCTCCTGACAAGGTGGAGGAGTTTTTGTCAAACCTCGACTCTGATTCTGCAACTGGACCAGACGGCATCAGCCCACGGGTCCTAAAATCCTGCTCTGCCGCTCTATCTCACCCTCTCTCTGTTCTTTTCACCCTATGTTTTGCTCAAGGTCATCTGCCAGCATCCTGGAAATCAGCAAACATTACCGCTTTACACAAAAAAGGTGCAAAAACAGATCCTTGCAACTACAGACCAATCAGCCTGCTCCCAATTATCAGCAAAGTCATGGAATCCATCATTGCTTCGGATATGAAATCTTTCCTCTTCTCCAATGGCTTGATCTCTGATCATCAATTTGGTTTCAGTCCAGGTCACTCTACTCTGAACATGCTGCTTCTGCTGTCTCAACAATGGATGGAGGTCCTCAATGCCAAACAGGAAATCAGAGCTGTCTCCCTTGACATATCACGTGCCTTCGATACGGTCTGGCACCCAGCTCTGCTCAACAAACTCTCCTCCTATGGTATCCATGGAAATCTCCATGCATGGCTTGCGGACTTCCTCTCTGGTCGTAGTCAACGTGTGGCCCTGAATGGATTTCTCTCATCTCCCCTTCCTGTTCAGGCTTGAGTTCCCCAAGGCAGTGTGCTGGGCCCTGTGCTTTTTCTGGTCTTTATCAATGATCTCTCCGACTCTCTGGAAAATCCTCTCTATCTCTTTGCTGATGACTCCACTCTCTGCCGCTCCAATTCCTCTTCCCTCAGATCGGCAGTCTGCAACCTCCTCACTCTCTGAAGACCTGGAGAAAATCACAGACTGGTCAAACAAGTGGAACATGTCTTTCAATCCTGACAAATCTCACACTCTTACTATGTCTCTCCGAAAAGATCGACTGGACAATCCTCCCATCTACTTTCTCAACAATCCTCTCCAAGAAGTTCTGTTGCTCAAGCTTTTGGGTCTCACTATCTGCCATGATCTTTCTTGGGAAAACCACATTTCCAAGCTGGCCTCCAAAGCCAGTCGCCGACTGGGCATCCTCCGTCGTGCGAAGTCCTTCCTAGGCACACCTGAGCTCCTCACCACATACAAGGCTTTCATCCGCAGCTCAATGGAATACTGTTCTCCCCTATGGGCTGGTGCTCCTGCCTCACACCTGGCTCGGCTTCACGCTGTTGAATCCAAAGCTTTCAGAATCATTGGAATCTCCCGCGATGAAGCTATCTCTGAGGGCCTTTCACTCACTCACCGCAGGCAGGTAGGTGGTCTTTCTGTCTTCTACCGACTCCTCTCCGGCCTTGCTCCCCCAGCTCTCTCTGTGCTCTGTCCCCCAAATATTCCTACAGGTCGCACAAGATCTGCCAGCCACCCTCTGATGGTTAAACTGCCGAAATCTCGGCTCTCTGCTCACCTTCACTCTTTCATTCCTCTTTTCTCCCGCCTCTGGAACAAACTCCCACACTCACTTCAATCCCACTCCTCCCTCCAGGTCTTTAAAACAGCTGTTCACCACCATCTCTTATCTTCCCCCATCCAAAACCTTGATCTTTTCTTCCCCTACTAATTCACCCCAGATCCACCTTGTTTGAAATTCCAACTTCTTTCCTGGAAGTCCTGGCAGTGTCCATATGTTTTATACCTCTCCCACCCCCCTCCCCTTCCCATGCCTCCCCCCAAAGCCCTCTCCCTCCCACAGTTCTCTCGATGTCTCCATGTCTCTCGGTCCCTGCTCTCAAATATTGTGTTTGTGTTCTTCCCCCTCTCCCCATCTTGTCTACCGCTCCCGATGTTATTTGTTTTATGTGTCTGTTTGTCTTTCTGTGTGATTAATGTTCGCTCTTTCACGAGCCTCGATCTTGTATACAAAAAAACAAACAAACAAAAAAAAACACCTTACCTGGCCCACGTATTGTTGAGAAACAAGGACATGGGTGGGGTCTCCGACTCCGAGCGGCAAATTTGATTGGTCGTGACAATCTAAAAAGCCATAATATTATGTCCAAGTACTGCTAAACGGAAGGATTTGGAAATTGCTAAAAAGGTGATTTG
This sequence comes from Myxine glutinosa, assembly GCF_964187855.1. Taxonomy (NCBI): domain Eukaryota; kingdom Metazoa; phylum Chordata; class Myxini; order Myxiniformes; family Myxinidae; genus Myxine; species Myxine glutinosa. Next base: position 82,405,617 of record NC_136274.1, read on the forward strand.
TGTTCTACAGTGTTTATGTAATTCATTTGAAATATAAAAATAAAGATTTTGAAAATTGGATAAAATTTTGGAAGTTTACCGCCGCCTTTTACACCACTTATTTAACGTGTTACATGAGTTCTCCTGCCTGTTGTTTGTGTCTTTTATACCTTGTACAGTTTTGTGTCGATGAAACACCATGTACAGTTATATTTTGTGTCTCCTCCTAAGTCACTCAGGGCGATTCCCCGACATACTATTCCCATGGGCAGTAAACACCCTCCCTCGTGAAATGAACTACTGTGGGAACAACTTACATTATGATGACTGCGGTGATGACGTAATGACGTAAGTGAACACAGGAATGTTGGCCAAACCGCATCCGGATGAAATGAGTTAATAAACGAAGCCGTTCATCTGTATCATGAGAGCCGTGTGTGTATATATATGTGTGTGTGTGTGTATATATATATATATGTGTGTGTGTGTTTGTGTGTGTGTGTCTATGTGTGTGTGTGTCTATGTGTGTGTTTTTGTCTATGTGTGTGTGCGTCTGTGTGTCTATGTCTTTGTGTGTGTGTGTGTGTGTCTATGTGTGTGTGTGTCTTTGTGTGTGTGTGTGTGTCTATGTGTGTGTGTCTATGTGTGTGTGTCTGTGTGTGTGTGTGCACGTGTGTGTGTCTTTGTGTGTGTGTTTTTATGTGTGTGCGTGTGTGTCTATGTGTGTGTTTTTGTCTATGTGTGTGTGCGTGTCTATGTCTTTGTGTGTGTGTGTGTGTGTGTCTATGTGTGTGTGTCTTTGTGTGTGTGTGTGTGTCTATGTGTGTGTGTCTTTGTGTGTCTATGTGTGTGTCTTTGTGTGTCTATGTGTGTGTGTCTGTGTGTGTGTCTTTGTGTGTCTATGTGTGTGTCTTTGTGTGTCTATGTGTGTGTGTCTGTGTGTGTGTGTGTGTGCATGTGTGTGTGTGTGTGTGTGTGTCTATGTGTGTGTGTCTTTGTGTGTCTATGTGTGTCTTTGTGTGTCTATGTGTGTGTGTCTGTGTGTGTGTCTGTGTGTGTGTGTCTATGTGTGTGTGTCTTTGTGCGTGTGTGTGTGTGTGTCTATGTGTGTGTGTCTTTGTGTGTCTATGTGTGTGTCTTTGTGTGTCTATGTGTGTGTGTGTGTGTCTGTGTGTGTGTGTGCATGTGTGTGTGTATTTGTGTGTGTGTGTGTGTGTGTGTGTGTGTAATATAAATTTTCCTTGTTGTGTGTAGGTAGGGGATTGATTGTTTTCGGCACATACCAAAAAAAAATAGAAAAAACAAAACAAATTGATTTCCCTTAACCATGGCACGTGTTTGGCGTGACGAAAATTTGGAGGAAACCTCCTCAGGTGTAGGTTGATTTAAAAAAAAAATTATGAAGGGGGCCCAGATGAAGGGGGCCCACATGAAGGGGGCCCAGATGAAGGGGGCCCAGATGAAGGGGGCCATTCTGGTATTGCCCCAGGGCCCATTCTGGCTCTCGGCGGCCCTGGTTGCAAGTGTCTGGTTCCCTTAAAAATGAGAAGTTTGCAACTCTTACTTCATCCACGGGACATGGCGTCCGACGGTTAAATAATAATTTAACAACACAAGGTGACGTTTTTACCGATGCACTCAAATACAGGTGTCCTGAAGCATGCAGACAGGTGCGGGGGGAGTAACCGGGACCGCGCGGAACGAACGGCTCGACTCTCCGAGCGCTGAGAAATGTCCGCGTTTCGCGGATAATACACGGAAAGCGGGTTCCGCAGACACGGAGGCTGTCCGAGCGTCCGAGTAACGAGCGGCCTGGGATATAGTGCTGACAAGGAGCAAGGCGCTTCATCTTGTTGAAATATCATCGGCGTCTCAAGGACACATCCCACCCTTCCCTGCAAAATATGTTCCTTACAATCACAATCTGTCTAATGTGAGAACTTCTGTAGTATGTTAGGATCAAGGTCTATACAACTGTTCCATAGAAAGTTTCTATAGGAATTCTGTAAAAATTCCATAGAAATAGAATCGATAGCAAAGGTCGATATTTCTACAGAATTTTATATATCATGTCTATGGAACAGTTATATAGACATTGATCCTAAAGTAATACAAAATTTCAATCGACAAGTTCTATAGAACATCCAATGAATTCTATAGAATATCCATTCTCAGCAGAGTTCCATACAATTCATTAGGGTCCATAAAATTATATTGAGTTCTGTTGAACTTGTACAGAACATTTCTTGAAGGGTTGCAGAACTGTCCAAGACAAAAAAAAAACATTGAAAAACAAATCCCTCCTGGAAAACACCCTCCTTTTTTCCTATTAATCACCGATGTATGGTTCCTTCCAAATCAGTAAAACACATACTATACCATATAACCACTTTAAACAAAACCACAGCACAACCCCCCTTACCCGGAAAACTGGATGCACATTTAAATTGTTCCTTTATTTAATACTTTAAAACCATATTTTCACACCAAGTACCACTGTACATTATACCAGTGCGAAAGGAACATGGCAGACACATTAGGTAACAAGGCCAGGCTTCTGTTAAATACCTGAATCGCAGTATGTGACGTGATCAGGTGATTAAACGCACCTTTGAATTACTGTGCTTATAACATACCATACCGAGCACTGCGTGTTGACCAATCGATGTACAGTGTTTCCACAAAAATCAGAATTCCAATTGGAAAGCCAATATTATACGAGTTCATGATGATGTGTGTCTCCTGGATCTGTCAGGATAAGGATTTACATCACCTGCTGTACTGCGTTTTGGCGACTGATGCTGGAGGGTTGCTGGGAGCATGATACGTGGAACTGTCCAATATTACCACCTGTCTTATGTGGCCAAAACTGCTTGCACTGAATAATACTCCGCAATTTTCAATGGTGGCAATCAGACTACGCACAAGAGAGGAAAATAAATTCTTGCTTTTGAGTGGTGACAGTTATAATTAAATGGCGGTAGCCTGTGCAGAACTGTTAATTAGCATTTCACAAAGGTTGGGGTTTGATGTGTTCCACCTTGTTGCACATGGACGCACCAACCGCAAGTGTGACCTCTCCAAACCTCAAAAAAATCCATCAAAGTCGGCAATGGGAGACAGCATGTGCAAATGTTAAATAGTTCGCCACATCATTAAATCCTGGTGAGGATTTATTGAGCAGTGCAGAATTGAAGATAGCCCTTGGTATTGATTTAAAGTTTTATGTGATTATTAAATTGTAAACATATTTCAGCATTCCAGGTTCAACGTTAAGACATTTCAGGGTGTCTATGACATACGGTCGGAGCCCCCGGATCTTATGGCTCAGTTCATATGGTCACCAATTGAGTGTATAAGTACCATCACGGTACTGTAGGGTCATCACGGGGCAGGACCCTGGTGTGGTGAGAACAGTGGTGCTTATGGCATGGCATCGTCGTATCGCGTGCAATATATGCAGTTTTACAAAAAAACATACGCATCTCGTGCAAAATACATGTCTTTACACAAGACATATGCATCGCGTGCAATATACACGTCTTTATGCAAGACATACGCATCGTGTGCACTAGAAGTGCTTTTACGCAAAACATATGCACTGTGTGCAATATACGCAGTTTTGCCCAAAACACACACATTGCGTGCAATATAAACAGTTTTATGCAAAACATACGCATCATGTACAATATACGCAGTTTTACGCAAAACATATGCATCACGTGCAATATATGCAATTTTACGCAAAACATACGCATCATGTACAATATACGTAGTTTTACGCAAAACATACGCATCACGTGCAATATACGCAGTTTTACACGAAACATAAGCATCATGTACAATATACTCAGTTTTATGCAAAACATACGCATCACGTGCAATTTACACAGTTTTACGCAAAACATACGCATCATGTACAATATACGCAGTTTTACGCAAAACATACGCATCATGTACAATATACGCAGTTTTACGCAAAACATACGCATCACATTCAATATATGCAGTTTTACGCAAAACATATGCATCACGTGCAATATATGCAATTTTACGCAAAACATAAGCATCATGTACAATATACTCAGTTTTATGCAAAACATACGCATCACGTGCAATTTACGCAGTTTTACGCAAAACATACGCATCACGTGCAATTTACGCAGTTTTACGTAAAACATACGCATCATGTACAATATACGCAGTTTTACGCAAAACATACGCATCACATTCAATATATGCAGTTTTACGCAAAACATATGCATCACGCACAATATACGCATTTTTACGCAAAACATACGCATCACGTGCAATATACACAGTTTTATGCAGAACATATGCATTGCGTGCAATATACGCAGTCTTACGCAAAACATAGACTGCTCGTAGATGTGCAACACTGCTAACCCCACAAGAGAGAACGTTGCGTAGATCCCAGAGGCATCACCTTCGGAACACCAAACTTGTGGCAATCGCTATATCGCGGCAATACTTGCACGTGTGAGCAATATACGGGATTGCAATATAAATTTTGAGATGCACGGGTTTAAACCTCAATGCTGTCGAATCTGACCCACTAAGATGAGCCTGGCTGACTCCCCGACAACGTCGGAAGCTTATTTACATGATTACTTTGAGTGCTGATGTGTCATTTGGCATTAACAGAGGTTGGTGTGTGTGTGTGCGTGGACGATTGTGTGTCTCTGTGTGTATACGTGTGTGTGAGTGTGCATGTGAGTCTGTGCGTGTACGTGTATGTACATGTGTGCATGCATACGTGTGTGTGTACATATGTGTACATGTTTGTGTGTGTGTGTTTGTATGTGTGTGTGTTTTTGTGTGTACATACATGTGTATGTATGTGTACAAGTGTGTACATGTTTGTGTGCACATGTGCATACATGTGTGTATACATGCGTGTGTGTGTTTGTATATGCGTGTCTGTGTGTGTGTGTGTACGTACACGTGTACATGCATGTACATGTGTGTACATGTTTGTGTGTATATGTGTGTACATGTGCGTGTATATATGTGTGTGTGTGTGTGTGTGTGTGTGTGTGTGTGTGTGTGTGTGTGTGTGTGTGTGTGTGTGTTTAAGTTAGAACATTCTGTGGTTTTGTATCAGTGATTGCTAGGAGACAGCAGCAAGGTAGGTGGTGTGGTCGTTCTGGTTGGTGGACAAGGTATATTTAAAGTAAGATGTGCATGATTTAATGTATTATCATATTATGGAGTGTGTAAGGAAAGTTATAAATATATGATAATACATTAAATCCTATAGCGAGTAAAGTTGGAATAACTGATGTTGGATTGATGAGTTGACTGACTGCCTGGACACAACTGAGGTTGTGGATCTACTGATGTACTATCTATTGATGTGGATCCATGATCGAGGTTGTGGATCCGCTGTTTGGAGAGGTCCTGGGCTGAAAGGATCGAAACGTCGAGGAAGAACGGTGCCCAGCTGATGATCAGTGCAGTCGGGAAACCAAGCAATTGCTTACAGGTTAAGGTTCTTGCTTTAGGTAAGGGAAATATGTTTGAGGTTTACAATTTAAATAAAGTTTAATATGGGATGTTGTGAAATTAACATCATTTACAGCAATCCTTTAAATTATTTATATTTAAGTTTAGGAACAACCGATACTGTACAATTAATTAAATACATTTGAAAATAAGAATTGAAAAATGATGAGATATAATTTTGAGGAACAAAAATAAAAAAAACAAGATGTATAGGTGTGTGTGTGTGTGTGTGTGTGTGTGTGTGTGTGTGTGTGTGTGTGTGTGTGTGTGTGTGTGAATAAGAGAGAGACAGAATTGTGAGGAACAGAAATGACAAAACGAGATGTGTGCGTGTGTATGAATGTGTGCACCTGTGTGTGTGTACCTTCATGTGTATGTTTGTACATGTGTGTGTACATGTGTGTGTATATGTGTGTGTGTAAATATGTATGAGTGCATGCACGTGTGCGTGTACCTGCGTGTGTATGCGTGTACGTGTGCATGTGTGTGTGTGCATATACATATATATATATATAGACATATATGTATGTGTGTGTGTGTGTGTGTGTGTGTGCCCGCTCACGTGTGTACATGTTTGTGTACATGCGTGTACATGTATGTGTGTATATATATGTGTGTGTGTGTGTGTGTGTGTGTGTGTGTTTACGTACGTGTGCGTGTACCTGCGTGTGTGTGCATATACATATATATAGACATATGTGTGTGTGTGTGTGTGTGTGTGTGCCCGCTCACGTGTGTACATGTTTGTGTACATGCGTGTACATGTATGATTGTATGTGTGTGTATATATATATATATATATATGTGTGTGTGTGTGTGTGTTTACGTACGTGTGCGCGTGTGTTTGTGTTTGTTTGGCAATTTGCACATCGTTCTATTAAACACGCTTTCCCCCATAGCTATCCCTCCCTTTTTTGTTAAAATCCCTTTTTTCTCCACTTGTTTGACATGTTGTAGCATTTCTTCCGAGATCAACGTCAGACCACTTCCACGACAACGTGCAGGAAACGCACATGGTCATGCCACGGGGTTTGTTCTCTTCACGTTCACAATGTCCACGTGGCTCCTGCCAATGCAAAATGGCCGCGGGGCCCATCCAGTACTCAGACGCGATCGTCGTGTAGACGAGCATTCCGTGCACGGTTCGTTTCGCATTTCGCTCATGTGCTCAAAATGTCGAGACACGTGACCTTTCAAGACCCCGCGTACTGCATCACACTCGGGTTGTGCAGAAACAAAACGTGCGGTGCAGCTGGAGCTCGCGCTTCTCAGGCCTTGATGTGGGAGAAAGAGGACGAGACAAAAAAAACACCACTCGAGACGAAAGAATCTTTAAGACATGGAGAATGCGAGTTTTATGTTACGGTAAAATCCAGCAGCATCGTCACCGTGCTCTACGTCCGTGCACCACGGTGCTCTGCGTCGGTCGAGGCGTACCGTGCGTACACCCTTTTTCAACTGTGCGCACACCGACAGCACCAGGAAACACCAAATGTGTGGCGACGACAAAAGGGTAGGGGTAACACAATTTGCCATGACTGGAAGCAGCGCTCGTTCCCTGCAGGTGCCCGTGAGGCAGAGAGGTTCAGCGCTCTGCACATCCAAGGCAAACAAGATGGGAAACAAACACAGGAAGGCACGGTGTGGTCAGGGCCATAAGGGAAAGGAAGCCAGAAAGTGCCTCGGCACGCACTTGACCGAGCGGCGGGCTAATGCTGAGGCCTAGTTTTTGCCTAAAAGCGGCGGGCTAATGCTGAGGCCTAGTTTTTGCCTAAAAGCTGCCCGCCGCTGACGTGGGGTTTCTTGAACTCGATCTTAACGGGCTGCCCGGGCTCAAGGCGGGCGGCAGAGGAAGCCATGGGAGAGACTTTGGCGAGCTTCATGCTTCGAGGTACCGGGATACGTGTGGAGGAAGATGTTCTGGAAGTCGTGCATCCCTCCTGTGGATGAAGAAACAAAATGTGTGGGTGAGACTAAGAAGAGGTGAAAGAGGAGGGTGGAAAGGATCTGGAGACCAAACTGGACAATAAGAATAAATGGGGTGAGGATTAGGATGTAAAAAAAGAAGAGCAGAGACAATCACAATCATTTCATTCCATCCAAACAATAACATTTCATAACTACACATTGATCAATAAACAATTCCAATAACAAAATCCTTATGAAAGCCAAACAACAAACTCATTTCTACAATGCTCAATTTTACTAACAATAAACTACTGTTGTGTCATTTCTTTTTGAATGATTTGTCGTTCATTCATTGAAAGAATAATGAAGGAACATGGATGCTTACTCCTCTTACTAGTGAAGGTAAACTGGGGAAAATGATCCCAACAGCAAGAGAGAAGTCATATCATATATATATATATATATATACTAGTAGGGTCACCCGTGGGAATCCCACGGACATGGAGGTGTATCGTTGCGATCGGTGCAGCCGTTTTTGCGGTACCCGGGACAATAACGTTAGGTGGGAGTCCAAACCTAAAAATGTTGGAGACCAAAGCTGAAATTGGAAAAACAATGTAGCCCATTTTACTCCAGGGGGTCCCAGGATTACCCACCCAAAATATCGTTGCGATCGGTTCAGCCATTTTTGCGGTACCTGGGAACGGACAGACGGACAGACAGACAGACGGACGGGCATTTGGTGAATTATAGTAAGACTAGCGGGGTCACCCGTGGGAATCCCACGGGCATGGATGTGTGTGACATTTCGACATATTGAGTTTTTTTTTTTTTTTTTTTTTTTTTGTATACAATATCGAGGCTCGTGAAAGAGCGAACATTAATCACATGAACACACAGAAAGACAAACCGACACATAAAACATATAACATAGGGAGCGGTAGACAAGATGGGGAGAGAGGGGGAGAGAGGGGGAAGGACACAAACACAACATTTGAGAGTAGGGACCGAGAGACATGGAGACATCGAGAGATCTGAGAGAGGGCGAGGGCTTTGGGGGGGGGGCGTGGGAAGGGGGCAGTGGGAGAGGTATAAAACATATGGACACTGCCAGGACTTCCAGGAAAGAAGTTGGAATTTCAAACAAGGTGGATCTGGGGTGAATTAGCGGGGGTAGAAAAGATCAAGGTTTTGGATGGGGGAAGATAAGAGATGGTGGTGAACAGCTGTTTTAAAGACCTGGAGGGAGGAGTGGGATTGAAGGGAGTGAGGGAGTTTGTTCCAGAGGCGGGAGAAAAGAGGAATGAAAGAGTGAAGGTGAGCGGAGAGCCGAGATTTCGGCAGTTTAACCATCAGAGGGTTGCTGGCAGATCTTGTGCGACCTGTAGGAATATTTGGGGGACAGAGCACAGAGAGAGCTGGGGGTGCAAGGCCGGAGAGGAGTCGGTAGAAGACAGAAAGACCACCTACCTGCCTGTGGTGAGTGAGTGAAAGGCCCTCAGAGATAGCTTCATCGCGGGAGATTCCAATAATTCTGAAAGCTTTGGTTTCAACAGCGTGAAGCCGAGCTAGGTGTGAGGCAGGAGCACCGGCCCATAGGGGAGAACAGTATTCCATTGAGCTGCGGATGAAAGCCTTGTATGTGGTGAGGAGCTCAGGTGTGCCGAGGAAGGACTTCGCACGACGGAGGATGCCCAGTCGGCGACTGGCTTTGGAGGCCAGCTTGGAAATGTGGTTTTCCCAAGAAAGATCATGGCAGATAGTGAGACCCAAAATCTTGAGCGACAGAACTTCTTGGAGAGGATTGTTGAGAAAGTAGATGGGAGGGTTGTCCAGTCGATCTTTTCGGAGAGACATAGTAAGAGTGTGAGATTTGTCAGGATTGAAAGACATGTTCCACTTGTTTGACCAGTCTGTGATTTTGTCCAGGTCTTCAGAGAGTGAGGAGGCAGCAGACTGCCGATCTGAGGGAAGAGGAATGGAGCGGCAGAGAGTGGAGTCATCAGCAAAGAGATAGAGAGGATTTTCGAGAGAGTCAGAGAGATCATTGATGAAGACCAGAAAAAGCACGGGGCCCAGAACACTGCCTTGGGGAACTCCAGCCTGAACAGGAAGAGGAGATGAGAGAAACCCATTCAGGGCCACACGTTGACGACGACTAGAGAGGAAGTCCGCCAGCCATGCGTGGAGATTTCCATGGATACCAAAGGAGGAGAGTTTGGTGAGCAGAGCGGGGTGCCAGACCGTGTCGAAGGCACGTGATATGTCGAGGGAGACAGCTCTAATTTCCTGTTTGGCATTGAGGACCTCCATCCATTGTTGAGACAGCAGAAGCAGCATGTCCAGAGTAGAGTGACCTGGTCTGAAACCAAATTGATGATCAGAGATCAAGCCATTGGAGAAGAGGAAAGATTTCATATCAGAAGCAATGATGGATTCCATGACTTTGCTGATAATTGGGAGAAGGCTGATTGGTCTGTAGTTGCTAGGATCTGTTTTTGCACCTTTTTTGTGCAAAGCGGTGATGTTGGCTGATTTCCAAGCAGATGGCAGTTGACCTTGAGCAAAAGAGAGGGTGAAGAGAACAGAGAGAGGGTGAGATAGAGCAGCAGAGCAGGATTTTAGGACCCGTGGGCTGATGCCGTCGGGTCCAGTTGCAGAATCAGAGTCGAGGGTTGACAGAAACTTTTCCACCTTGTCAGGAGGAAAGGACACGGAGTCCAGGAGCAGCAGGGTACGACTGGGTATGGTGGGTACAGAGAGGGATGGGTTTGGGACACAAGATTTAGAGGCAAACACAGAGTTGAGGCATTCAGCTTTTTCACGTGCGGAGTCAGCTGTGTAGCCGTTTGAGGTAAGGGAGGGGATGGAGGGGGAACAAACACCAGAAACGGATTTGACCAGACGCCACCAGGATTTGGAAGAGGGAGACAGATAAGAGAGTTCGGTCTTGAGAACGGAGAGATATTGTTTCCTGGCTCTCCTGAGGGTGGACACACACTTGTTTCGGGCTTTGTGAAAGGAAATGAGATTTCCTTCCGTTGGATTTGCTTTCCAGGAGACGAAGGCAAGTTGTTTCTGGGCAACAGCCTCACCACAAGATTCCGTGTACCATGGACGGGAGGAAGGGTATGACAACTGAAGACGAGATGGGATAAATCTGTGCATGAGAGAGAGCAATTTACTTTGGAAGAATTCCCAGGATGAGTTGATGTCAGAGGTGGTAGAGATGGGAGACCAGTCCAGATGATTGATGGCTGCTTGAAGACCGTGCCAGTTGGCCTGAGTGAAATGCCAGACTCGTCGACGCTGAGCAGGCTCCCTGAGGATGGTCAGAGAGATGTCCACTTTAACAAGGACATGATCAGATGATCCGATCGGAGCAGAAGAAGAGCAGCAGACATTTTCAGGGAAGTTAGTCATAACCAAGTCCAGAAGAGAAGATGTTCCGTTGACTGAGATCCGGGTCGGGAAATTGACAGATTGTGTCAGTCCCAGTGAGTCGCAGAAGTCCTTTGCTGAGGAGCCATGGCTGGTGAGAGAGGTACCCACACCCAGCCAACTGGCATGATGACAGTTGAAATCACCACATATGAGGAAGAGAGAGTTGGGATGAGTAGATAGAAGTTGGTCCATATCATCAGACAGCGAGATGTAGATGGAGTCATCACTGTTTGGTGGACGGTACAACACACATATGAACAAGAGGTGGGAGCGAAGGGGAAGCCGTAGCCAGAGGTATTCCTGGGGGTGAGGTGGAGAGAGTGCAGTGTAGGGCGAGTGAGGAAGAGAGTTTTTGATAAAGATAGCAACCCCGCCTCCAGGACGAGGCTCAGGTCTATCATACCGGAGGAGGGAGTAGCCGGGGAGAGATACTATGGAATCAGAGACATCATAAAGGAGGAAAGTTTCTGTTAAGCAGATTACGTCTGGTTTGACAGAAGCAACCTGTATGGAGAGATCAGTTAAGTTTGAACGAAGGCCCCGGATGTTTGAGGTCCATACCGTTAATGAAGAGGAAGGGGGAGCATCAGATACAGAACAGGGGGGAGGAGGGGCAGGGTAAGATGTGGAAGAGGTGGAAGAGGTAGGGAGAGCTGTTGAAGGTGTGTCAGAGATTTCAGAATAGCTCGGAGAAAGGGAAGGATGGGGCGGACAAAAGGTTTGATGGTGATTGGGTGAGCCACAATGAGGTGTTATTTGAGGAGGGGGAAGAGCGAGGCAGAAGGTTGGGGGAGATGGAGGTGAGAGTTTGAAGGGGGAAGAAGCGGGGAGGACGCTTTGAGGAGGGGGAGTGAGCGGGGGGAAATTGAGAAGCAATGAGGGTGGGGAGATTTGAAGGGGAGGGGTGAGGGGGGAGTTTGGGAGGGAAGGGACAAGGGGAGGGATTTGAAAGGGATGGGATATGGGGGAGATTTGGAGGGGAGGGGTGAGGCAGGAGTCTAGGAGGGGAGGGGCGAGGGGGCGTCTTGGCGGGGAGGGGTGAGGGAGTAGTTTAGGAGGGAGGGGGCAAGGGGGGAGATTTGAAAGGGATGGGTGATGGGGAAGATTTGGAGGGGAGGGGTGATGGGGAAGATTTGGAGGGGAGGGGTTATGGGGAAGATTTGGAGGGGAGGGGTGAGATTGGATTTTTGAAAGTGTACGATTTATGGGAAACGAACATTTATTGCAAAATGAGTTTCTTGTGACCTTCGAGTTAAAAATACGTTTAAGGACGCTGGATGGAGGATGGATTGCAGGAGAGTTTAGGGAATGTAGAACAAAGGCACTATAGGAGATGGATATTTTTTTTGGGATGAATTGATTTGGTGAGCAAGTCGAAAGCAGCCTTTTAAAGAAGAAGAAGAAAAAGGTGTTATAAAATATGACGGAATACATAACTTGAGGGGAAAGTGTAAACATTGAAGGTTAATGAGTGAAAACTATCTGGGGAAATGGGGGAGAAACACGTGGTCGAAGAACGAACGAACGAATAAGAATGAATAAACGAATGAGAACAGAGAAGGAAATGTGTTTTTTTTTTTGTTTTTTTTTTTTTGAGTTGAGATTTACACAAGGAAGTAGGCTATGGGTGAAAAGACTGGGAATACAGAGAACGAAAGTTATTGGATCACAAACGACGGACCACTGAGAGAAAAACAAAGCCTCAAGGTTGTACAGTGCACACTGTACAAGGCCTTGCTCGCGACACGGCAAACAGACGATCAATTTATGAAAGATAAACACCGAGAAACAACCAAAGTTGCACACAATAACTTCACACACCGAAAGATAAATACAGTTTCGACAAAACACAATTGTGAACAGACTTAACTTCGAAAAACGTGGAGACCGTGTGGAGCTTCGAAAATCCCTGCCGCCGTCTCCAAGATCTCGCGAGATCTCGCAGTTCGATGCTGCACCTGCACATTCAGTTATATAAAATGGTTACTGCCAATTGATCACATCCACAAACGATGTAATCCACACAATTTATGTACTTTACATAACGTTAATAGGAATACATGCCCGTGTAGATGGGAAATACAGTTTGTTTGAAATAAATCACAAATATCAGAAGAAAGTTTTTAAAATTTAGAGCTATTCTCACTCAGAGTTAAACATCACCGTAATATTATGCGGTTGCTTCAACGTTTTCGGTGAATTATATGTCATTCCCATCTACACGGGCATGTATTCCTATTAACGTTATGTAAAGTACATAAATTGTGTGGATTACATCATTTGTGGATGTGATCAATTGCCAGTAACCATTTTATATAACTGAATGTGCAGGTGCAGCATCTAACTCAATATGTCGAAATGTCACACACATCCATGCCCGTGGGATTCCCACCCGTGGGAATCCCACGGGCATGGATGTGTGTGACGAATTTTAAATATATGTCGACTGTTATTTTAGGCGGTGTATTTTCGTTTATCATCATGGCGCGATTTTAAAAAATATATCTCTGCATTTTCCTCTCCAATACCTCCTCACACTTTACACACACACCGGCCCATGTTTACATATACACACACACATATACACCCACACACATATACACATACACACACGTACATCGACACACACGCACACACACACGTACAGACACATACACACACACAGACATATATATACACATACAACAACAACATGCATTTTAAGGCCATTTTCCCTGCTAGAGCGGGGGTTAGTCTACATACACACACATATATACACACACATATGCACGCGCGCACGCACGCACACACACACACACACACACACACACACACGTACACACACACACACGTACACATGTCCCACATGTATATATCCCACATCCCACATGTATATACATGTTTAAAGTGTACGTGCCCTTCCCCCCTCCCCGCCCGGCGACGCTGGGTACTTCTGCCGGTAACGAATAAAATAAAAACGAAGAAATATCCCTCGGTAATTTCATGAAACTCGGTGGAATTGGATGAAATTCGCTCGGTGAATTCACTCGGTTTATTCGGTTCGGCTCGGTTCACTCGGTTTAAAGAAAAAGCGATAATGTCGACATGTTGCTGTCTGTGTCATGTTGGGCGGTGTATGATACTTGTTGGTTGTTGGCGGTGTTGGGCGGTGATATGGTGTATTTTTAAATATATCTCTGCATTTTCCCGCGTTGCTGACACCGAGTCGTTCTTCATCGACTGTGTCATTCATTTTGGAAATGGAAGTTTCCACGCAACGCATGAATTGTCACGAGTCAAGAGGAAGTGTCTCGTCATCATCAAATGACAAATATATGACATTGTGAACATTAAAGATTTCAAATAAACCTATTTAAAGTGTATGCGCAAATAACTAATAAATAAAGAAACGAAGAAATATCTCTCGGTAATTTCCTGAACCATACTTTACTTCCGGCTAATAATGTTGAATGAAATAAAAACGAAGAAATATATGTCGTTTTGTGACGACTGTCATCAAAAGTAAACGGTGAATTCACTCGGTTTATTCGGTTCGGCTCGGTTCACTTGGTTTAAAGAAAAAGCGATAATGTCGACATGTTGCCGTCTGTCATGTTGGGCAGTGTATGATACATGTTGGGCGGTGTATGATACATATTGGGCGGTTGTTGGCAGTTGGGCGGTTGTTGGCGGTGGGCGTTGACCATGGGGTCAAGGTGCACGTCCAAGGCTGTTCAAATGTTTGAATTTTTACCTTTTTTCTTGTAAAAAAGGCAGGCCTTCCGTGTGGGCCCTAAACATGGGCGTTGATATGGTGTATTTTTTAAAATATATCTCTGCATTTTCCCGCGTTGCTGACACCGAGTCCAAAACCATCGATAAAAATGAAATCATATGGTGAGTTAGATTGGAGATAAAGGCGTGAGAGAGACTCAATGGCCTTGAAGTTACAGGCCTTTGAGAATTCATTTCGTTCTATAAACGGCAACTTTCATCGGATTTTCTTCCCGTTTTTTTTCAACCGAGTCTAAAACTATGTTAGCGACTGTGAAAAATGAAATGATATATCAAATTTGATTTGAAATAAAACTGGGAGAGAGAGCAAGACCCCACGGGCCTACAAAACAGGCCTCAAAGCTATGCGAGTTAATAAAATGGTGGATATTTGTTTATATGAAGCGAAGGCTCTCCCAGAATGGGTGGAGCTATGGGTGGAGCTACTCTGCAAACCGAGTAAGCCACACCCCAGACAGACGCCCAACAGACAGACAGACAGACAGAATCATCTATGGCTATTATAATAGAGATATATATCTGTATATATAATCTATAATAATATATATTCTATCTCTATTATAATAGCCGGAGATGATTCTGTCTGTCTGTCTGTTGGGCGTCTGTCCGGGGTGTGGCTTACTCGGTTTGCAGAGTAGCTCCACCCATAGCTCCACCCATTCTGGGAGAGCCTTCGCTTCATATAAACAAATATCCACCATTTTATTAACTCGCATAGCTTTGAGGCCTGTTTTGTAGGCCCGTGGGGTCTTGCTCTCTCTCCCAGTTTTATTTCAAATCAAATTCGATATATCATTTCATTTTTCACAGTCGCTAACATAGTTTTAGACTCGGTTGAAAAAAAACGGGAAGAAAATCCGATGAAAGTTGCCGTTTATAGAACGAAATGAATTCTCAAAGGCCTGTAACTTCAAGGCCATTGAGTCTCTCTCACGCCTTTATCTCCAATCTAACTCGCCATATGATTTCATTTTTATCGATGGTTTTGGACTCGGTGTCAGCAACGCGGGAAAATGCAGAGATATATTTTAAAAAATACACCATATCACCGCCCAACAGCCAACAAGTATCATACACCGCCCAACATGACACAGACAGCAACATGTCGACATTATCGCTTTTTCTTTAAACCGAGTGAACCGAGCCGAACCGAATACACCGCGTGAATTCACCGAGCGAATTTCATCCAATTCCACCGAGTTTCATGAAACCGAGAGATATTTCTTCATTTTTATTTTATTCGTTACCAGCAGAAGTACCCAGCGTCGCCGGGCAGGGGAGGGGAGAAGGGCACGTACACTTTAAACATGTATATACATGTGGGATGTATACATGTGGGACATGTGTGTGTGTGTACGTGTGTGTGTGTGTGTGTGTGTGTGTGTGTGTGTGTGTGTGTGTGTGTGTGTGTGCGCGTGCATATGTGTGTGTGTGTGTATATATGTGTGTGTATGTGTATGTCGGCTAACCCCCGCTCGAGCAGGGAAAATGGCCTTAAAATGCATGTTGTTGTTGTATGTGTATATATATGTCTGTGTGTGTGTGTGTGTGTGTATGTGTGTATATGTGTCTGTACGTGTGTGTGTGTGTCTGTTTTTGTGTACGTGTATGTGTATGTGTGTGTGTGTGTGTGTGTGTGTGTGTGTGTGTGTGTGTGTGTGTGTGTGTGTGTGTGTGTGTGTGGAGATGTATATATGTGTATAATGTGCATATATGTGTATATGTGGATACGTATGTGTATACATATTTGTAAAGGTGGGCGCGATTCGGAAAATTTTAAGTCCGCTTACCGCTTATCCGCTCCGCCAGCCCGTGTAGTCCGATTCGCTTAGCCGCTTCAGCGGCCGAAAATCTTAGTCCGCTTACCGGTTATCCGCTTATCCGCTTCGATTCGATTTTTTAAAAGCGCTTCGACGTTTTAAAAGCGATTTTTGACGTTTCTAAAGGGAATTTAATGCTTTTTAAGCCTAAATAGCCATTTCTAACTACTACAAAGACAAACAACGCTTTTAAGATCAAAAATATACATTTTTATTGAAATAAAATTTATTCAAAATTTATTGAAATAAAGTTTTCCACTCGACTCTACTCTACTCTACAGTTAATTTAAATATAATTTTAATATATGCAAGTTACATTAAAGAAAAATCAATTTGCCCGTCCTTTCTTTGACAAGAGAGTCTACTAGTCAACAGACTAGCACTAGCAGTCTGTTGACTAGTCCTCGTCTTCCTCCTCCACCTCGTGGGCCTTCTTGAGGATTTGGAGGTTGCCCTTCATGAAGACGAGGGCCTCGAAGTTCGGTGCAGCCAGGGCCGACCTCTTAGGCCTGAGGATGTCCGACCCGTAGCTGAACACGCGCTCGACCGAGGCAGAGCTCGGGAGCGGCGTGTTATGCCTGAGAAATAGTTACCCAAGCATCACGGAACTCGAGCGGGAAGAGATTGGGCGAGAGCCGAGTTGTTAGGGTTTCACTTATTATTCACTTAAATAAATATTCACAATTCTAGAGTAACGGCTCAGGCTAACAGCTGATTTGGCGAATCGCGATGCGCTTTAATTTTTCGGTAGTCCGCTTACGCTTATCCGCTTCGGTTTCCGGGGGTTGTTCCGATTCGCTTATCCGCTTCGAAAACGTTAGTCCGCTGCAGCGGATAAGCGGATAAGCGTACTTTCGAAGCGGACCGCCCACCTTTGCATATTTGCATATGTGTATGTGTGTGTGTGTGTGTGTGTGTGTGTGTGTGTGTGTGTCGATGTACGTGTGTGTATGTGTATATGTGTGTGGGTGTATATGTGTGTATATGTAAACATGGGCCGGTGTGTGTGTAAAGTGTGAGGAGGTATTGGAGAGGAAAATGCAGAGATATATTTTTTTAAATCGCGCCATGATGATAAACGAAAATACACCGCCTAAAATAACAGTCGACATATATTTAAAATTCGTCACACACATCCATGCCCGTGGGATTCCCACGGGTGACCCCGCTAGTTTTTATATAATCTCCCTCCCTCCCTCCTAAATTATCCGTCCCCCATTTTCCCCCATCCTCCCCCTTCACCCCACCCCTCCCTCTCTCTTCTTCTTCTCCTGGTTAGTCTGCCTCCTTAAATTCTGAAGATTCTTGCAGACCAATCTACATGTATGGTTTCTTTTTTTCTCTGTGCTCCATCCTTTTCAAATGCTGAACATCAAGTGAGGAAGCAGCATATTTTAAGTCTTTGATAAGACTCAGTTGGGGTCAAGTTTCAACTTTCGATGTGCCAGACTCAGCTCAGTGGATGCGTAAACCATTATGCCACCAGGTGTGGTGACCAATCTCTTTATCTCTCTGTCTCTCTGTCTCTGTCTCTATCTCTATCTCTCTCTCTCTCTCTGTCTGTGTTTCTTTCTCATCCTCTGTCATCCTCTCACATCCTCTAACATCCTTTCACACCCTCTCACACCCTCTCATACCCTCTCATATCCTCTCTCATCCTCTCTCATCCTCTCACATCCTCTCACATCCTCTCACATCCTCTCACAACCTCTCATACCCTCTCATATCCTCTCTCATCCTCTCACATCCTCTCACATCCTCTCACATCCTCTCACAACCTCTCATATCCTCTCTCACCCTCTCATATCCTCTCTCACCCTCTCTCATCCTCTCACACCCTCTCACATCCTCTCACACCCTCTCATATCCTCTCACACCCTCTCATATCCTCTCACACCCTCTCATATCATCTCACATCCTCTCACATCCTCTCATATCCTCTCACATCCTCTCACATCCTCTCTCAGCCTCTCACCTCTCTCATCCTCTCTCATCCTCTCACACCCTCTCTTATCCTCTCTCATCCTCTCTCATCCTCTCACACCCTCTCACACCCTCTCATATCCTCTCACATCCTCTCACACCCTCCCATATCCTCTCACACCCTCTCTCATCCTCTCACACCCTCTCACATCCTCTCACACCCTCTCATATCCTCTCACACCCTCTCATATCCTCTCACACCCTCTCATATCCTCTCACACCCTCTCATATCCTCTCACACCCTCTCATATCATCTCACATCCTCTCACATCCTCTCATATCCTCTCACATCCTCTCACATCCTCTCATATCCTCTCTCAGCCTCTCACCTCTCTCATCCTCTCTCATCCTCTCACACCCTCTCTTATCCTCTCTCATCCTCTCTCATCCTCTCACACCCTCTCACACCCTCTCATATCCTCTCACATCCTCTCACACCCTCCCATATCCTCTCACACCCTCTCTCAACCTCTCTCCTTCATTTCCCTCTCTCCATCACCCTATCTCTCCTTCACCCTCTCTCTCCCTCATCCTCTCTCGCTCCTCTTTCTCTCTCAACCTCCCTCTCTCACACTAAGTTCCTCTCTCTCACCCTCAACCTCTCCCACTCTCTCACACCCTCTCACATCCTCTCTCTCAACCTCTCTCCTCCATTTCCCTCTCTCCATCACCCTCTCTCTCCCTTACCCTCTCTCTCCCTCACCGTCTCTTGCTCCTCTTTCTCTCTCACCATCTCTCACTCCTCTTTCTCTCTCACCATCCCTCTCTCACACTCAGTTCCTCTCTCTCACCCTCAGTCTCTCCCACTCTCTCACACCCTCTCTCATCCTCTCTCACAACCTCTCTCGGCTCCTCTTTCTCTCTCAACCTCTCTCCTCCATTATCCTCTCTCCATCACCCTCTCTCTCCCTCACCCTCTCTCTCTCTGTCTCCCTCATCCTCTCTCTCTCCCTCACCCTCTCTCTCGCTCTCTCTCTCTCTCCCTCATCCTCTCTCGCCCCTCTTTCCCTCTCACCCTCCCTCTCTCACATTCAGCCCCTCTTTCTCACCCTCTCTCATCCTCTCTCTCACCCTCTCACACCCTCTCTCGGCTCCTCTTTCTCTCTCAACCTCCCTCCTCCATTATCCTCTCTCCATCACCCTCTCTCTCCCTCACCCTCTCTCTCTCTCCTCCTCATCATCTCTCGCCCCTCTTTCCCTCTCAACCTCCCTCTCTCACATTCAGTCCCTCTCTCTCACCCTCAGCCTCTCGCTCCCTCTCATAATCTATCCATCCATAATTTTGATGCAACTCTTTGTGAGCGACTTTTGCAATGAAATCACAAAAGGAGCGAAACGCAATGGCAGGTGAAATGGTGTCCGTAATATGGTCAGGTATGAAAGTACCTGTATTGTTGGTCTATCGCATCCGATCAAGGAATGGCAGATTGGACGAAGCACTGTGTCACAGGCCTGACCTCAAATTGACAGCAAATGTAGCTTGACAATATTCCGTTTGCTTCGACGGGTTTAAACACAATACAAACCATTTACAGCCGAATGGTAAAAACTTCCAAATAATGTCAGCAACATCAAGCTGGTTGTATCGTGAGAATGTACAGGGCGTTAACCTCGACAGTCAGTCCGCTTTTTCCTTTTCCCACATGACATCACTGGCTCTCATGTAAACTTTGGCTCATCACCAAAAAGTGAAAACATTTCTCGAAGTTTATGTTGAACGACAATAAAGCGAGAAACTTCTCAAGAAACATGGTGCCTCGACATGAAAAGGTGGTGACTTTGGTGGGAGCTTAATGACAACAACAAAAAAAGAAAACACGAGTGCAGTGTGGGCACTTTGCACCAAAACGCGCAAGGAAAGAGAAGGCCATTGTGTGCCCGGAGTCATTGGGATGCAAGTGCGCATACGTCGCATTACCATCACCAAGTAATTGTGTCGCACCGCTAGGGTACGGTGCTAGAGTATGGTGCCAGGGTAAGGTTCTAGGGTATGGTGCTAGGGTACGGTGCTAGAGTACGGTGCTAGGGTATGGTGCTAGGGTACTGTGCTAGGGTACGGTGCTAGAGTATGGTGCCAGGGTAAGGTGCTAGGGTATGGTGCTAGGGTAAGGTGCTAGGGTATGGTGCTAAGGTACGGTGCTAGTGTAAGGTGCTAGGGTATGGTGCTAGGTTACGGTGCTAGAGTATGGTGCTAGGGTACGGTGCTAGGGTACGGTGCCAGGGTAAGGTTCTAGGGTATGGTGCTAGGGTACGGTGCTAGGTTACGGTGCTAGAGTACGGTGCTAGGGTAAGGTGCTAGGGTACAGTGCTAGGGTACGGTGCTAGGGTAAGGTGCTAGGGTACGGTGCTAGGGTACGGTGCTAGGGTACGGTGCTGGGGTACGGTGCTAGGTATGGTGCTAGGGTACGGTGCTAGGTTACGGTGCTAGGGTACGGTGCTAGGTTACGGTGCTAGAGTACGGTGCTAGGGTAAGGTGCTAGGGTACAGTGCTAGGGTACGGTGCTAGGGTAAGGTGCTAGGGTACGGTGCTAGGGTACGGTGCTGGGGTACGGTGCTAGGGTATGGTGCTAGGGTATGGTGCTAGGTTACGGTGCTAGTGTAAGGTGCTAGGGTATGGTGCTAGGGTATGGTGCTAGGTTACGGTGCTAGAGTATGGTGCTAGGGTACGGTGCTAGGGTACGGTGCTAGGGTACGGTGCTGACCGTTATATATTTCAGCGACGAGACCGAACTTTTCATTATCATCCGTCAGGACAGCGAGGGAAAAATGTGCCAACAAAGCTCCTGGTTACAGATGCCAGAGCTATCACAGCTACACGAACTCTTTTGCTCAAGATAATGATTGTCTTGAAAATAAATCTCCCCTCGTGCCTCCGCTGAACAAAATAACTCCGCCGAGTACTTTGAAGAAGGCAACATTCAACATTTCAGAGATATTCTGCAAAGAAACACGGTGTGTAAAAAGTCAGAACGTGTGTGTGTGCGCGTGTGTGTGCGCGCGCGCGTGTGTGTGTGTGTGTGTGTGCGTGTGTGCGTGTGTGCATGCGTGTGTGCATGCATGTGTGTGTGTGTGTGTGTGTGCATGCATGTGTGTGCGTGCGTGTGTGTGTGCGTGTGTGTGGTGTGCGTGTGTGCGCACGTGTGTGTGCGTGTGTGGTGTGCATGTGTGTGTGTGTGTTTGTGTGTGTGTGTGTGCGTGTGTGGTGTGTGTGTGTGTGTGGTGTGTGCGTGGGCGTGTGTGTGTATGGTGTGTGTGTGTGTGTGTGTGTGTGTGTATGTGTGTTTGTGTGTGTGTATTACATAACGTGATTTTTGAGTAATTCGCGTTATGTATCGCTTGATTAACGTGTGTGCTGATGGTCTTGATTTAACCTTACTATTATTCGACATATGATCAGATTGTTTCAAGGTCGCTCATCGTGAATAACACTCAACACAAACAAAGCCAATGGGAATCTGATGCAACAAACACGGGCAGTGTATAATCAGCAGAGGCCTACAGGGCAACTGTGTTAGGCCCACCAGAAAACAAAGATGGCAGCCATAAAATTTTGTCTTGGTGCTATGGTGGGTGGAGTGGAGTCAAGCGACATATGTGGGTGTGGTCCGGCAGCTGTCTGACCAATGGGAACACATTTTAAAAATCTACCCCGACAACAACATCAACAGCAGCAGCAACAGCACCCACAACATCAACTACAACAGCAACACTAAACTCTTGTAGACCTGTGACTAAAAATATCATAAATGCACCCGTTTCTGTCCACCCATTCTGTGGCCTTTTTACGATTGCAGGAAAGTGAAGCAGTTTATAAGAGGAAAGTTTTCCATTAAAAAAGATGGAATTTGTGCATGCACACAGTGCTGCAAAATGGCAGTCCCACATGCAGACTCCCCTTGAAGCCACATGGTTCATCTTCTTCTTTGTTATCATATATCTCCCTCAAGGAAGCACAAATTGACAAAATATAACATGTATTATTAAGGGCTAATAGGATGGCTGAGTGGTACGCAAACTCACCTCCAAGTTGTCCAGCCTGGGTTTGATTCCTGACCCAGCTATGAACTGTCACCCCGGTGTTTCACAGGCACGGTTTTTTGGGGGGGTTTTTGTATAAAGGATCGAGGCTCGTGAAAGATCTAACATTTAACGCACAAAAAATCAAACAGACACACAACGTATATGACAAGTGGATCTGGGGTGAAATTAGCGGGGGTAGAAAAGATCAAGGTTTTGGATGGGGGAAGATAAGAGATGGTGGTGAACAGCTGTTTTAAAGACCTGGAGGGAAGAGTGGGATTGAAGAGAGTGAGGGAGTTTGTTCCAATGGTGGGAGAAAAGAGGAATGAAGGAGTGAAGGTGAGCAGAGAGTCTTGATTTTGGTAGTTTAACCAGAAGAGGGTTGCAGGCAGATCTTGTGCGACCTGTAGGAATAATTGGGGGACAGAGCACAGAGAGAGAGCTGGGGGGGGGGCAAGGCCGGAGAGTAGTCGGTAGAAGACAGAAAGACCACCAACCTGTCTGCAGTGAGTGAGTGAAAGGCCCTCTGAGTTGGCTTCATCGCAGGAGATTCCAATGATTCTGAAAGCTTTGGTTTCAACAGCGTGAAAACGAGCTAGGTGTGAGGCAGGAGCACCAGCCCAGAGGGGAGAGCAGTATTCCATTGAGCTGCGGATGAAAGCCTTGTATGTGGTGAGGAGCTCAGGTGTGCCAAGGAAGGACTTCGCACGACGGAGGATGCCCAGTCGGCGAATGGCTTTGGAGGCCAGCTTGGAAATGTGGTTTTCCCAGGAAAGATCATGGCAGATAGTGAGACCCAAAAGCTTGAGTGACAGAAGTTCTTGGAGAGGATTGTTCAGAAAGTAGTTTGGAGGGTTGTCCATGCGTTCTTTTCGTAGAGACATCGTAAGAGTGTGAGATTTGTCAGGATTGAAAGACATGTTCCACTTGTTTGACCAGTCTGTGATTTTGTCCAGGTCTGCAGAGAGTGAGGAGGCTGCAGGCTGCCGATCTGAGGGGTGAGGAATGGAGCGGCAGATAGTGGAGTCATCAGCAAAGAGATAGAGAGGATTTTCTAGAGAGTCGGAGAGATCATTGATGAAGACCAGAAAAAGCACAGGGCCCAGAACACTACCTTGCGGAACTCCAGCCAGAACGGTGATTCATCAATGCATGTGCCATCCCTAGGATGGCCGTTAAATGGGGGTCCCGTTGGTGGACGTTAAAGATCCCATTATGTTATTCACAAAGAGTAGGCAAGCTATCACCAGCACCATTGCCAAATTCCTGCCCTAACTGGTTGAACGTCAGGCCAGGCCAGCAGGTTCGTGAAAGACTCAGGCCTAGCTTCCCCCGGTCGACCTCACAAGGTGGGATAATGGTGGCCATTACAGAAGAAGAAGAAGAAGAATCTATATATTAAACTAGCGGCAGTTTTTTGTTCGTCCGTCTGTCCATCCATCACGCTACATCATTAAGTCTATGATGTAATTACGGCGTATGACGCCTGACTCCACCGACTGCCATTTTAATTTATGTGCCGTTCAGGCCGAACACATCGTCGAAGAGGTCGAACCTATCATGTATCACAATCACCATGCTCTTACCTTTACGTTTTTCATTCAGTGTGAAACACAAACAAACCGATTGTTAAAATGACCATCAAATATCGAAAGCATCGGCGTTACGTCTCTTCCAACAATACGGCACGTATAGGCCTTAGGCTTCATGCCTTTATAGTTCACCTTCAGGCCGCTTAAGACAAATTGGCCCAGATTTCTTTGAACAATAGTATCGTTTTCACAATAATAATAATAACGTCAACAATAATAATATAGTAAATATAACCGTAACACTTTAATCCCAAAGTCGTGAATGCAAAGTTAATGAATTGACGTGGTGTATGGTTCATGAATCAATGATAAGCGCTTTGCGGTACTGATAATCGTGGGAGTAAGGAGTTAGCCCATTTTCGTAATAATGATAACGCAACGTTAATAATACAATAAATCTAATCGTAACACTAAGCCCTTCGTAGTTGAAATATATCATCTATCACAATCGCCATGCTCTACCTTTGCGTATATCATTCAGTGTGAAACACAAAGCGATTGTTAAAATCATATTGAAAACATATGCATCATGGGTCTTCCAACGACAGTTACGACACAGTACGTATGGGCCAATAATACTGTACTAACTAACGTTCATTGTTAAAGCAGTGTATTATTTCAGAACCCACAATGTTATCTCCCATGGCCAAGAATGACTTTTATCGTTCAAGATAATAAATCGTACAGCAATGACGTATTAATACTATACTAATTGCCTATACACCGCCCAAACAAAGGGCGGGTGTTCCGTTCCACGGGTCCCTGCTGGGACATAGTATTAGTACACTCAAGTAACCTGATGTAAAGAACAATTTGCAATACATTTATATATATATATATATATATATATACATACATACATACATCTATATATATACATACATACATCTATATATATACATATGTCAGCCCCAACCTGATGCAGTACTTCCAAATTTAAACAGTCAGTACTTCCAAGTTAAAAGACATGCAACTCTACAGGTGTAAGGCAATACGAGGTAGTTACCGTAGCTCTGGAGTTTTCACACGCTAACTGGACAGCTCCATTGGAGGGTGTTATTGTGATGCTGCTCATCATCTTGCCGGCAGAGGCTGGGGATATTGAAGGTGACACAGTAGTCGATTTTGCACCAGTAGTGCCAGGCCGTCGCAAGATTGTACCTGTGGACAAAACTTC
Source organism: Myxine glutinosa (assembly GCF_964187855.1). Classification (NCBI taxonomy): domain Eukaryota; kingdom Metazoa; phylum Chordata; class Myxini; order Myxiniformes; family Myxinidae; genus Myxine; species Myxine glutinosa. The sequence goes on from NC_136274.1 coordinate 82,430,840, forward strand.
CTTTTTTTCAGTGGAAAATACAGTAATGGCAGGTGTACCACCTTCTCCCACATGCCCCTGCCCCTGCACGGATCCATCCACCAACCGTCGACGTGGAGAACCAAGATGGATACGAATCTTGTTGTCATCGGTTGTGGTTATGCTACTGTGGCTCGATCCAAATGTTCTAGGCCTGCCTAGACCAGCCTTCTCAGAGGACACGTGAAATACGGCCTGTTGTCCAGCCCCTATCTCTAGGGTTTCTTCCAAAATACCATGGTTGTGTCCAATATCTATAACCTGGATAGGAGAGGCCGAACGCTCAGGGGATGATGATCCAGAACTATCTGGAGAGCCAAGATGAGATATTGAGGTGATCGAGAGTGGCGATGACTCTCGGGCTGTACCATCGGACGAGGCAGGACTTGGAGATTTTGTCTGAAACAAAATGCGAGGTTTCTGCAGGCCTGAGCTCGGGATAAGAGTGGTGGTGGTATATGAGGCATCATCACCTGTTGGACTGGTGATCTCCAACATGGCGGTGTTATGCACATGATCAGGTCGAACACGGATGTGTAAAGGTTGCCCCTGCCTGGAGGATAGCACCATATCTCCTGAAGGAATGGCATGCCCGTTTACCTGCACTCTACCTTCACGGTTTTGGTGTAACATTTCCCTTCGTTTGGACCAAGGTGTATAAGACTTTCTCTGACTAATTTCATGGTGCATACCTCCTGAGGAATACCTTCCAATCATGGAAGTGCGCTCACCTAAGGCTTGTCCTTCATGGAGAAGGTTGTTCATGATGCGATTCTCCTCCTGCATCGTTTTCTTGATGAATGAAGAGACATTTTCCTCCTCTCCATTTGTCAGGAATGCTGGATCTGTTTGCACAGCAGCCGTTGTCACTGGGACATCGATGATTTTTCTGCCATTCAATGCCGGTCTTAGGGCTCGACCGTACTTTTTTATTCGATCTAGTTCCTTGCTCAGAGACTCCAGTTCTACAACAAGGTCTTGGTTTCTTGTTTCTTCTCTCAGGAGTCGCTGCTGCAGGCTGGTGTAATTATCCTGGAATTGTGTGAGCCGTTCTTCAGTCGTCATCATCTCGTGCAATTTTTCCTTCAGTGCCTGCACCTCACTAGAAAGGTGATCTGCTCTTGCCTCTTCGTGTCTAAGTCTGCTTCTCAGCTCATGTTCCTCACCATTTGCCATTTCTACCCTCTGAAAGGCTTTCACGCGAGAAATCTGCAACCTGGCTTCCTCCAGCTGTTGAGCAAGTAGCTGGGCTTTGTCTTGTTCATTACGGTACTTGCGCTTAAGATCGTCATATTCATCCTCTGTCTTGAGGAGATCATCCTCAATGACTTCCAGCTCCTTTAAGCGCTTCTGAAGTCTCTCTACCTCCCGCGTAAGCTCCATCACCTTGTTGTCTTGAACAGGTGTTCGGGAAACCTTTGTGCTTAAAGAAAATGGTTTGTGACTCATTGCTCCATTCTGATCACGATCCTGACCAGATAATCGTTCCTTCATTTGACCAACCTTAGATATCAATTCATTCACCTTCGATTCTTCGCTTCTCAACTTCCCAACAAGTTGTTCTTTCTCATGAATTAAGGCAGTTGTCTTCTCCTCAAAATCTGATTTGAGTTTAAGTGACTTTTTACTCTCATTTATAAGTTTTTCTGTGACCTCCATAAGTTTCAGTTGTTCATCCTTCAACCTACCTGTTACCTCCTCCACCTTTCGCTCTTGCTTCTGAAGGTGCTCTTTGGTCACCTGCCTTTCATCAGCAAGCATAAGAGCAAATGATTTTAGTTTTGCCAGATCTTCTGTGAGGCTATGCTCAGTTTTACCGAGCCTCCTCTCAATGCCTTCAAGCTCCTTCACACGATTTCGAAGTACCTCGAGTTCATGACCAAGCTCTTTGCAGACCTGCTGTTCCTTATCAAAGGAAACTCGAAGAGACTCATAGTCCATTTTACCCTTGTTCAAACCATCTTCCATCCTCGCCATCTCCTCTAATCGCTCATTCAACCGGCCGACCTCCTGTCCAAGGTCCTTGCCGCGGGCCTCCTCCTCACCGAGCCTCTCTTTCAATTCTTTGCAGTGAATCTCCGTCTTCTGGATCTCCTCGTCCTTGCATTCCATTTCCAGGAGGCGCTTCCTTAATGTCTCCAACTCTGCAGCAAGTCCATCCCTGCTGCCTCGATCCTGCTGCAGTTCCGAAATTTCAGCTCGGGCACGACGAAGCTCCTCATCAGTTCGCTGCAGACGCCGATTCGATTCCTCAAGTTCCTCAATTTTGTGCGCCAAGCCCGCCATCTTTTGTCTCAAATGCCGTGACTGACACTCTTCTGTTGCTAATTTCGCCGTCATCTCCTCGTGCTCCTGCCAGGAACAAACAAGGAACAAAATTTTACATTTCTTTGACATTTATAATTATTTGAAAGCAATTACTGAAGCAAATGCATGAAAGCCATTGAATATTCATGGATACACAAAGTGAGGTTAAAATTGGCAGTTTTTCAGTGCTTTGACCTGGTAAAAACGAGTCGTTTGTTCTTCAAGATCAGCCTCAAGGCGCTGCGCTTTGGTACTCTCTTCATTCAAGGCCCGTGTCACCTCGCCAGTTTGGTTCCGCTCCTGGTCTAGCTGCCAGGAAATCTCTGCGACAGTCTGCGCCTGCCGCGCGAGCTGTGTGCACAGGCCCTGCCGCTCTTCGGCCAGCAGCAGCGCAAGGGCCCGCAGCTGGGAGGTCTCGGTCTGCAGCCGACGCTGTGTAGAACTGTGTTCACTTTCCCGACGTTGTTGGTAACTCCTTTCCTGCTCTACCACTCGTTTCAGCCTGTAGGAAACATGAGGAGGAAGAAGGCTTCTCAGGTCATCCTTATTGCATCCTGCTGTCCTATATTCATTCATCTTTGCTCAAGTACTGCCCAGGAAGATGAAGTGAAAAATCACAATGCTACAAGTTCTCAGTCATTATTCCATTACTAAATTACGATTTACTTTTAAAGTGGTATCTGCCACTTACATGTAGTGTCACTAAAATAAGGATGTACATAGCAGGAAAAGTGACCTCGAATGTGACGTGTACCCTGGCCTCACCACATTTATGCGACATGATATAATTGTGTCACAACTCAAGTATCGACGACTCAATAGAGAAGATACAGGCTGCCTTTTCACAATAGATGTGAGGTTATAGAAGCTTGCCAAAGATGAGGTGATAGAAGCAACAGCACTGCCGTTGTGCATCTTCGAAGCACAGAGCTGGCCTGAATCTCATCTCATTGCATGTTATGCAGCATGCCTGGCGTCACAGGCAAGCAGCTTCGCAGAGACAGGCGCAGTGAGGCGCAACGTCGAATGCCTCACCCCTTAGCTCATTCCCATACGGACAGGGGAGGTGGGGGTGGGCGAGAGACCGGGGACAAGCTGGCGAGGCGGGTCGAGTGGGAGAGAGGTGGGAGTCTGGGAGGAGGGTCGGGAAGCAACAAGGGTCATGTGAAGTGGGGCAGATTTTCAATTTCCACCAGGCGGAGATTTGCTTGACTTTCTGCGTCGCTTCAGCAACCGCAGACGTGGAGCCAGAGCTCAGCATGTGATGCGACGCAGCCAAGCCGGCGAGGTTAACCACGGGCGTTGTGATTTGTGTTAGGGTCCGGCCATGGGTCGACAAGGCAGACGTGTGCCAAAAGCAGCATGGAAGAGCAGCTCCTGCTTCGACTGCAGCAATAGCTAACATGCTTGTATTGTAGCACAAGCACTCACAGAATACAGACATACAGTCGTCGCCAAAAATATTGGCACCCTTGCACTTTTTTCATATGCACCATTTCTTCCAGGAAATTGTTGAAATTAAAAAATATTTTGGTGTCCACATATGTATTTATTTGGTTTACAGTGGAACAAAACAAAAAAGCTGGAAAGAATACTAAATCTTAGTTTATTCCTCACAGAAATCCTAAAATGGTACGGACAATATTATTGGCACCTTTTAGAAGTTGTTAGAAATTATTTGATTTCAAAAAGGTGATTCTCCTTTACTTTGGAATTGAACTCACCTGTGGTGAGTTGCAGGTGGCTGAAATATAAAAATCATTCATTCAACCAGTTTGAATGGAGAAAATGAGTGATTCTGCTGTTTTGTGTCACTGTGTGTCCCACAATGAGCATGAAGATATCGAAAGAAAACCAGAGAATTATCTGAGGAGGTCAGACACAAGATTGTAGCCAAGATTGGACAATCTCAAGGCTACAAGTCCATCTCCGGAGACCTTGATGTTCCTGTGTCCACCATACACAATGTTATGAGGAAGTTTAAGGCTCATTGCACTGTAGCCAACCTCCTTGGGCGTGGCCGCAAGAGAAAACTTGATCGAAGATTGCAGCAAAGGTTTGTTTGAATGGGGGAGAAAGCACCTCGATGAACTGCCAAACAGATTCAAGGTGACCTTCAGACACAAGGTACGACAGTTTCAACTCGCACCATCCGTTGCCAACTCAATGAAAGGGGGTTCTATGGTAGGAGACCCAGGAGGACCCCAATGCTGAGAGAGAGAGAGATATAAGAAAGCCTGACGAGTTTGCCAAAACACACCTGAACAAGCCAAAATCTTTCTGGGAGAATCAATGTCCTGTGGACAGATGAGACTAAATTCGAGCTTTTTAGTAAAGCACATTATCTCTATGTTTACAGAAATCAAAATGAAACCTTCAAATAAAACAACACCTTCCCCACAGCCAACCTTGGAGGAGGTTCAGTGATGTTTTGTGGTTGCTGCGCTGCCTCTGGCACTGGGTACCTTGAATGTGTGCACGGCATCCTGAAATCAGGTGATTACCAAGGCATTTTGGAGCGCAATATTCAACTCAGTGTCAGAAAGATGGGTCTCCGTCGAAGGTCATGGGTCTTGCAGCAGGACAATGACCCCAAACACACTTCAAAAAGCACCCAGAAATGGTTCAAGACAAAACGCTGGACTGTTCTGAAGTGGCCTGCAATGAATCCAGATCTAAATCCCATTGAACACCTGCGGGGAGATCTGAAAACAGCAGTTGGGAGAAGGAACCCTTCAAATATGGGAGAACTGGAGCAGTTTGCACAAGAGGATTGGGCCAAACTGCCAGTGGAGAGATCTAGGAAGCTCATTCATGGCTATTGGAAGCGCTTGACTGCAGTTATTTTGTCCAAAGGCCGTGCTACCAAATATTAAGTCTAGGGTGTCAATAATTTTGTCAATGTCATTTCTTCTTATTTTCTGATTTAAAATCTCTGAGGGCCTTTCACTCACTCACCGCAGGCAGGTTGGTGGTCTTTCTGTCTTCTACCGACTCCTCTCCGGCCTTGCTCCCCCCAGCTCTCTCTGTCTTCTGTCCCCCCCAATATTCCTTCAGGTCGCACAAGATCTGCCTGCAACCCTCTTATGGTTAAACTGCCAAAATCTCGGCTCTCTGCTCACCTTCACTCTTTCATTCCCCTTTTCTCCCGCCCCTGGAACAAACTCCCCCACTCCCTTTAATCCCACTCCTCCCTCCAGGTCTTTAAAACAGCTGTTCACCACCATCTCTTATCTTCCCCCATCTTGTCTACCGCTCCCCTTATTTTTTGTGTTTTATGTGTCGGTTTGACTTTTTGTGTGATTAATGTTAGCTCTTTCACGAGCCTCGATCTTGTATACAGAAAAAAAAAGGAAAAAAAAGGATATATTAAGTTCTCAATCAAAAACAAAGGTTCTGTAATATTAACAGTGAAATACATATCATACATATCTTACTATAATTCACCAAATGTCCGTCTGTCCGTTCGAAGGTACCGCAAAAACGGCTGAACCGATCGCAATGATATTTTGGGTGGGTAATCCTGGGCCCCCTGGAGTAAAACAGGCTATATTGTTTTTCAAATTTTCCAAGTTTTCCAATTTTCCCAAACACGATGGAATAATATTTACCGATAGGAACAGTGATGTGGCTTTTGTTGAAATTCTACGTAACAGGAGAGAGTAGATCGACTCCTGACGGAACTCTTCCAATATAAACGTGCGGCTCCGAAGAAACACGACAGCGTGTGCAAAGCGACTGAGAAACAGGTGTAGCGGCCGCTTCCGTGTTACAGATTCGGCACGCGCTCTTCACACCTAAACGTGTGACCGAGAAAGACGTGAAGCGGCCGCTTCCGTTTTGCAGAATTCAATCTTTTTTCAAAATGGGCGCCATGTACTGTTTGGATTTTGATGATTTACGTGTGATGTGATTTAACGGATGTTTATATGAATCGTTTAAAATAAAAAAGCCTTCAATTTCTGATATTTTGCCTTTTCATTTGGGCCTCCCAATTGAAGCCCCGCCTGCAGGGCGGGTACCGTTACTAGTACATATAATCTCATTCATCTAGTTCCGTCAAGTCCAAATCGTGTCCGACTTCTGATGACATTCGTGATCAGATTTGTATACAGAATCGAGGCTCGTGAAAGAGCTAACATTTATCACACAAACAAATCAAACAGACAAACAAAATATATAAAAAGAGGGAGCGGTAGACAAGATGGGGAGAGAAGGGGAAGCACACAAACACAACATTTGAGAGCAGGGACATCGGGAGATGTGTAGGAGGGAGAGGGCTTGAGGGGAGGAGGCGTGGGAAGGGGGGGGGGGTGGGAGAAGTATAAAACACAAGGACACCAAGGACTTCCAGGAAAGAAGTTGGTATTTCAAAAAAGTGGATTTGGGGTGAAATTAGCGGTGGTAGAAAAGATCAAGGTTTTGGATGGGGGAAGATAAGAGATGGTGGTGAACAGCTGTTTCAAAGACCTGGAAGGAGGAGTGGGATTGAAGAGAGTGAGGTAATTTGTTCCAGAGGCGGGAGAAAAGAGGAATGAAGGAGTGAAAGTGAGCAGAGAGTCTTGATTTTGGCAGTTTAACCATAAGAGGGTTGCAGGCACATCTTGTGCGACCTGTAGGAATATTATGGGGGACAGAGCCCAGAGAGAGCTGGGGGGGTGGGCAAGGCCGGAGAGGAGTCGGTAGAAGACGGAAAGACCACCAACCTGCCTGCGGTGAGTGAGTGAAAGGCCCTTGGAGTTAGCTTCATCACGGGAGATTCCAATGATTCTGAACGCTTTGGTTTCACCAGCGTGAAGACGAGTTAGGTGTGAGGCAGGAGCACCAGCCCAGAGGGGAGAGCAGTATTCCATTGAGCTGCGGATGAAAGCCTTGTATGTGGTGAGGAGCTCAGGTGTGCCAAGGAAGGACTTCGCACGATGGAGGATGCCCAGTCGGTGACTGGCTTTGGAGGCCAGATTTGAAATGTGGTTTTCCCAGGAAAGATCATGGCAGATAGTGAGACCCAAAAGCTTGAGTGACAGAACTTCTTGGAGAGGATTATTCAGAAAGTGGATGGGAGGGTTGTCCAGTCGGTCTTTTCGGAGAGACATCGTAAGAGTGTGAGATTTGTCAGGATTGAAAGACATGTTCCACTTGTTTGCCCAGTATGTGATTTTGTCCAGGTCTGCAGAGAGTGAGGAGGCTGCAGACTGCCGATCTGAGGGATGAGGAATGGAGCGGTTTGGACCAATGGATTTATCCAAACATCCATATCCTGCACTGCTTCCTGAAGAACTGGCAGAAACAGATTGGTTTTAGCCTTTACCCTATCCATTCAGTGCATACAAGATCTGCCTCTTCCTCTTCTTCAGAATCTCGTTTTTTGCAAGAATGATGTGTCCAAAGTATGTCAGTTTCTGTTTTAGCATCAGCACTTCTAATGTACATGGTGTTCTAATTTATTCAAACACTGATTTGTTTCTTCTTTCTGTCCTTGGAATATTAAACATTCATCTCCATCGCCACATTTAAAAACTGTCAACCTCCTTCATTTCTTTCGTTTTCACTGTCCGTGACTCACTTCCATACATTGCAACTAAGTATTCCAGGGCATTCAGCAGCCTCCTCTTGGTTTGTTTTGTCACATCTTTGTCTTTCCAGGTCTTTATCAATCCTGACATTGCTGTTCTCCCCAATAATAACCGTCTATTAATTTCTCCTCTACATTCTCCACTCATTTCAACCTCAGAACCCAGGAAGATGAAACTTTGCACTATTTCCACACGATTGTCTCCCATTCTGGACACGTCGATCTTCTCAGTTCACAAGATTTTAGTCTTGTTTAGGTTTAAATAAAGACCAGCTTTTTCACGTTCCTTCTTCACTGTCTGCAGCAGTTTCATCATGTTCTCTTTACTTCCTGCTCTCAGTGAGGTATCATCAGCATTCCTTAGGTTGGTGATGCATCTTCCTCTAATCCTGACTCCAGCCTCTGCCATCCAAGTTTGATTTCCTCATGATGTACTCACTATATAGATTGAATAAGTAAGGGGAGACAAGGTACCCCTGTCTGGGGAAGCACCCTGTCTCTATATTTTCCAATTCCAAACCATTCTGTCTCTGCGTGCTCTGTATGTACAGTACCTTCAGAAAGTATTCACACCCCTTGACTTTTTTCACATTTTGTTGTTGCAGCCTGAATTTAAAATGGATGAAATTGAGATATTGTTTTGTCACTGATCTACAAATAATACCCCATTCATGTCAAAGTGGAGTTCTTTGGGGGAATTTTTTGCAAGATAATTAAAAATGAAAAGTTTAAATGTCTTGAGTCATTAAGTATTCAACCCCTCTGCGATGACGCTCCAAATTGCATTCAGGTGCATCCAAGGGCAGCGTTAGTCATTTGGGGGTCCCATGTAAAATACAATATTGCCCAGTAAAGCCCCTGTGAGTCCTATTAATCTGTCATCACACTAAAATACACAATTTAGTGTCTGCGACAGTCTGTCCGTCTGACGTTGATGGAATCGGTCGCTACTTGTGCAATCTCAACCAACTAGACTTGCCAAGGGGACTACTGGTCATATGGAAAAGGTTGTATCGATTTAATTTCCCACCTCACCAGGAGTTCCAAAGGTGGGACGATGCAAATTATCTTCGTAAACGTGTACCGTGTTGTGCGACTCCCGGTGGTAGTGGCAGAGGGTATTACGAGTGATGCTTCATAACCCTTAAATGTATCACGAGTAAGAGGACTATTATGTATTACTATTATGTTCACACTCGCTTAGCCTGTGTTGCTAGCAGATAGAGCATCGTTCCACCTTATCAAGGCATTTTTCTAAGGACATTTCAAATGACAAAAGTAACAAGAAAAAGAGCAATCAGAGAATGCAAACCCTCGCCAGGATGTATTTTCAGTGGTTTTTTAAAGGCTTTTGTGTTAAAACAAAGACCTATGACGTCATAATTATCATAAAAAATTATACAGGTGGAGTTGCACCTATGGTGAAAATTTCCTGTCAATCGGACCAACGGTTGCAGAGAAAATCATATTCATTCTGTGCGGACAAACAGACAAACAAACGGATTCAAATGCAATACCCTCTCCACTGGCGAGGGTAACAAGGGGCAAAATAAAAGAAAATAAATAATAGCCTTTTGTATAGTGCCGGCACTTATCTCTCCCAACGAGGTCATGGAATGAAATGGTGGTTCAAGGTGGCCAGGAACTGCTCCAACAATGACGCGCAGTCGCTCTCCGCAGCACCATGAATGTGAGACAATCCGGTCGGTGCTCCTCCTTCGCTCCCCACTCAGCCCGAAGCGCCAAGAGCCCCACGAACTGTCGTCCCCACCTTCTTTTCACGGTCAAACCGGCCACGAAGGCTAACACTGCTCTTCCTCAGCACGAGCGTGCCGAACCAGAACAGCCGCAGCCGAGCGACCCGAAGCACAAATCAAACAGTCCGCCACGAAGTCAGAACCAGACGACCGAGAGACCTAGATGGCGAGACGCATCCCTTTCTCCTCCAGCTCTCCAATGTTCCATGCTGACGTCACACTCTGTCCAATCACCGAGGTCTACTCGATCATCCCATCGTGCCTCCACCAATAATGAAGGCCGGGGCATAGCCTCCTCATTACGAGTCATCGGGGGGAGGTAGGGCGGAGTCCAGTCATCGTTCGGGAATGTTCGGATGACGTCGAAAGCCTTGAGGTGGGATTTACGTGCCGATCGGCAAATGTGCTGGGTGTTGGTTAGCCCTGGCGGCGTTGTGAGCGAATGAGTCCATTTGTTATAGTTGTTGTTTGGCAGGCTTTTTAATGGTAATAAAGACTGAGGGAAGATCACAGGGGCAATTACACACTGGGGGTTATCATTAAGCCCTCCATAATTAGCATAGCTCACCCCTCATATGGAGACACACATATGATCTTATTCTATACAGAGTCCCTACTTAGTTACATCGAGGTGGGTTCTTCTTCTTTGCGACACTCAAAGCATGCTAATTTATATGATTCTCTCTCGGCCAAGGTATTTCATTGTTTATCCCCTCCCCCACCCCCCCCCCCCCCCCATTAATCCATTTTTAATTCAGGCTGTAACAACAAAATGTGAAAAAGGGGGTGTGAATACTTTCTGAAGGCACTCCATATATATATATACATACATACATACATACATACATACATACATACATACATACATACATACATACACACACTCAATAAAAACTGTGCAGGTGATTGTTGTTAATGTGATTTATTGATGTGACATCATAGGACACAAATGAGGTGCAAACTTCCAACAGAGATAAATGCTGAATCATTTTATGTCCAGTCATTGTGACATAATCACGTAATGTTGTAGTTGTGGTGAATGTTTTCACATGAGAATCCAACGTGGAAATGACCTCTCCGATTCTCTGGAAAATCCCCTTTATATATTTTCTGATGATTACCACCCTCTGCCGTGACATCCCTCATCCTTCGGATTGGCAGGCTGCAACCTCTCTCCTGCCATCAGACGTCGCCAAAATCACAAACTGCTCAAAAACTTGGAATATGTCTATCAATCCCGACACATATCACACTCTCACTATCTCATTCGGAAAAGGACAGCATGGCGAACCCTACTCACACCCAGTCCCCTTATCTACTTTCTTGACAATCCTCTTGAGGAAGTTCAGTCAGACAAACTCCTGTGTCTCACGATCAGCCATGACCTCTAACAAAAGATGACTTCACGTCTGAAGATGTTGAAACGAGGGTTTGCAACCAAATAGTCAGGTTCACTCTGTCAATAAATTATATTTCGTTCAAAATCATGGTAGATTAGCAAACCTTATACATTTTTGGAAAGGTTATAGCATAAGGAAACTAAAAATCAATGTTTACATTTGGAGAGATACCTGTATGGCGGCCATTTTGGATTTTCAGAATGGCCACTGTAAAATACATATTTTGTTCTATTTCTGCCTCTAATTACCCTAAAAACTTTAAAAAATAGACTAAACCTATATTTTCAGGGACAAGGAATCCAATGAAAGTATCAAATTAGTGCTATGGGGAATGGTAAGACACAAATCAAAGGTTTTGAATTGCAAAATACTGTTTATATTCGCGATAAGTTGCATAATCAAATACATGTTATCATTTTGTACAGGCAGTTAATAACATCAAAATGTGTCACAATAATTCATATCACCAAACATACACAGGCAGTCAGCAAAATCATATATACACATGCAGACAGTATAACTTCACATCTACACAGGCAGTCAATGACAAAATATACACAGGCAGTCAATGGCATCAAACATACACGATTACAGAATATGCCATTTAGAGTTCGTCATCACTGTCCTGTGTGTCGTATCCGACAATATAGTCCGCATCGTTTTCACAGTCCGTTCCACACAAGCAAAGGTCGGTCAAATTGATTGGCAAATCGAATTGGTCGAATGGTCGATCGAATCGAATCGAATCGATCGAATTGGTCGAACGGTCGAATGGTCGAATTGGTCGAATGGAATTGGTCGATTGGTCGAATTGGTCGAATGGAATTGGTCGATTGGTCGAATTGGTCGAATCGAATTGGTCGATTGGTCGAATGGAATTGGTCAATTGGTCGAATTGGTCGAATCGAATTGGTCGATTGGTCGAATTGGTCGAATGGAATTGGTCGATTGGTCGAATTGGTCGAATGGAATTGGTCGATTGGTCGAATTGGTCGAATGGAATTGGTCGAATGGTCGAATTGGTCGAATGGAATTGGTCGATTGGTCGAATTGGTCGAATGGAATTGGTCGAATGGTCGAATTGGTCGAATGGAATTGGTCGATTGGTCGAATTGGTCGAATGGAATTGGTCGATTGGTCGAATTGGTCGAATCGAATTGGTCGGAATTGGCAAATGTAAACATTGATTTTCAGATTTTCCATGTAATAACGTTTCCAAAAATGTATAGGTTTGCTAATCTACCATGATTTTGAACGAAAAAACATAGTGAACCTGACTAAAACTGCGGTTACCGGCTCATCATGGATCCTGAAGAGAACACAACTTCTGTTTTGCAGAAAGTACGAGGGTTAAAAAAACGAGTTGACACAGACTGAATACTTAATTTGTGGCATATTGACGACAAAAATCTGCAAAAAAAAGTAGATCTGTGCAATCTTGGCCACAAAAAGAATAAAATTGATCACTATCAGCTGTCTCGGTGCCGACTTCCAGCGCTTTGTGGAAGCAGACTCTCAGAACGGCCTAGTAGACTTGCTCACATTGTCCAAATTATTATGTAAGTAGGCCAAGGCCTGTATCCATCCCAACGTGAAAAGCGATTTCCAAAAATGACATCAGCACCGGAGATCCAAAAGCCCGAGCAGCAACAAAAGCCGAACGCGTCGCAAGTCGAGCGCCCACCGACCACGAAGGCGTTTGTTGCCCTGGCATTCGGGTTTCGGTGGCGAGGGTGTAATTGCGGGCAGGATGTAAGTTTATCCAGACTGGGTGGGCAAACACTTCCTTTTTGAAGAGGCAGCACCGGTCCAAGGACAATGCCTGCTTCACCGTAAGCCACCACCGGAATGCGTCTCGCATTCACAGGCCGCACGATTTTGTGCTCCTATTGCACTCCGGTTAAAAAGAAACATTAAAACATCATTAACGCAAATTTGACAGCGAAGGGAAATGTCTGCACAAACACATCGACTCAACGGCGAAGGGAAATAAACACACGCAGGAAAATGGCAAACGTGTTTAGTCTTCCGACTCGGAATGACCGTCAACGTGGTCCAGGCAAACACGAACAAAACAAACAGGAAGATAAGTGATCACGAGTGGAAGGAAAGATATGAAACGCTTTAGATGGTCTCAAAAAAAATCTGCCTGCAGTTGGGAAGATGCGCATATTCTAAAGTGAAGCCACACGCTTCCTAACCACATGACACAGTGTTCTTCATCAAAGGAAACTACGACTATGATAGATCAAAACCACTCTCCGGCCAAAACGTCGGACATGAGCCTTGCCTGCTGAGCAGTTGTGCGATTCACTTCGCAATGTGATTTTGGAGATTCAAACGAAGGAAGGGCCAATCTACATATTACGTATGCTAAAAACAGTGGAAATTTTGATTCCACCCCTTCTTCCAGTCTTGTGAACTAATTTCCCGTTCCTTTCTTCACCTCTTCTTTATTTTCTCCTCCTCCCTTACAACTCCCCTACCAAGGAATCTTGTCCTCTTTTCATATTTACCTCCATCACTGAATGTCTGTCTGTCCATCTGTCTATTTGTATGTCTGTGTTGTGTGTCTGTTTGTGTGTCTGATTGTCTGTCTGTTTGTGTGTCTGTTTGTGTGTCTGTTTGTGTGTCTGTTTGTGTGTCTGTTTGTGCGTCTGTTTGTGCGTCTGTCTGTCTGTTTGTCTGTCTGTTTGTGTGTTTGTCTGTCTGTGTGTGTGTTTGTCTGTCTGTTTCTGTGTTTGTCTGTCTGTTTCTGTGTTTGTCTGTCTGTTTCTGTGTGTGTCTGTCTGTATGTCTGTTTGTTATTTGCCGGAAAAGATTCCGGCAAGTATGTTGGTTGGTTGAATTGTCTGTCTGTCTGTCTGTTTGTCTGTCTGTTTGTGCGCAGTACTATGTCTACACCGTTGCACATACAATCGCCATACTTTACACACATATTTGTCTTGCCCTGGAATAGACTGTGCCCAATTTTTAACTCTCTTGGCCCAAGGCCTTCATTATGACGTCATAATTTGATAATTCGACAAGTACAAAACTTCATCCAATCAAGATGCAATTTATTGAGCACCATGTCGGCGTATACTGGTGGAGAAAAATAAATAAATGATGACGTCATCGGTCACATGATTAGGCCGCCATCTTCGAAAAACCGAAAAACTTTGCACCTCTATATCTCCGAAAGTGCTGAAAAGAAAAATTTGAGACATGGCTCATTGTAAAGAACTCTCCATGGGGAATAAAATATGTTAATGATGACGTCATCGGTCACGTGGTTCGGCCGCCATATTTGTCCAAAATGGCCGATAAAAAAAAGTACATTCCGGCAAGTCCTCGGTCTCTGACCGATTTTTCATCTGTGTGTCTGTTTGTGTGTCTGTTTGTGTGTCTGTTTGTGTGTCTGTTGTGTGTATGTCTGTCTGTTTGTGTGCGTGTTTGTCTGTCTGTGTGTGTGTGTCTGTCGGTCTGTGTGTGTCTGTCGGTCTGTGTGTGTCTGGCTGTCTGTGTGTCTGTCTGTCTGTGCATCGTTTGTGTGTCTGTGTCTCTCTCTGTGTGTCTGTCTGTCTGTGTGTCTGTCTGTTTGTCTGTCTGTTTGTGTGTCTGTTTGTGTGTCTGTTTGTGTGTATGTTTGCTTGTGTGTCTGTTTTTCTGTCTGTGTGTCTGATTGTGTGTGTGTTTTTGTGTCTGTTTGTGTGTCTGTTTGTGTGTCTGTCCATCTATTTGTGTGTATGTCTGTCTGATTGTGTGTGTGTGTCTGTCTGTCTATTTGTGTGTCTATCTATCTGTTTGTCTGTTTGTCTGTCTGTTTGTGAACAGGATATCTCAAAAAGTTATGGACAGATTTGAACTGATCTTGGTGGACCGTTTGAGTGTGTGACAAGGACAAATTGATGAGATTTTGGTGAATATTCGAATTCGATAATTTTTATGATTATTCAAGTGATTTTTCACCATTTGGAGATGGGGCCAAAAACGATAAATATCATGATGTCTCAAAAAGTTGTGGATGTATTATGCCAAAATTGGGTGAATGAATTGCTCCGGTGCCAAGAACAACCCGATTCAATTTTGGTTCAAGTCCAAATCCAGATCTGGCCTATCAGTGGGTTACAAAACGAAAAGTAATCAGCCTGGCGGAGGTATGCGCTCTACCGAGTGTCGTTCTAGTTACCCTTGCCAGAGGAGAGGGTATTGCATTTGAGTCCGTTTGTTACTTGCCGGAAAAATTTTCCGGCAAGTATGTTGATCTGTTCGTTGCTTGCCGGAAAAATTTTTCCGGCAAGTATGTTGATCTGTTCGTTTGTTACTTGCCGGAAAAAATTTTCCGGCAAGTATGTTGATCTGTTCGTTTGTTTGTCTGTCTGTCTGTTTGTCTGTCTGTTTGTCTGTCTGTTTGTCTGTTTGCAGCACTGCGTCTACACCGTTGCACGGAGAATCGCCAAACTTTGCACACATAATGGTCTTGCCCTCTAATATACTGTGCCTCAATGATGACGTCATCAGTGACGTGGTTCGGCCGCCATCTTGGATAAACCGAATAAATTTGCACCTCTATATCTCCGAAAGTACTGAACAGAAAAAATTGAGACATGGCTCATTGTAAAGAACTCTCCATGGGGAATAAAATATGTTAATGATGACGTCATATGTCACGTGGTCGGCCGCCATCTTGGAAAAACGGCAAAAATTTGCACCACTATATCTCCAAAAGTGCTGAACAGAAAAAATTGAGACATGGCTCATTGTAAAGAACTCTCCATGGGGAATAAAATATGTTAACGATGACGTCATATGTCACGTGGTCGGCCGCCATCTTGGAAAAACGGCAAAAATTTGCACCACTATATCTCCAAAAGTGCTGAACAGAAAAAATTGAGACATGGCTCATTGTAAAGAACTCTCCATGGGGAATAAAATATGTTAATGATGACGTCATCAGTCACGTGGTCGGCCGCCATCTTGGAAAAACGGCAAAACTTTGCACCACGATATCTCCAAAAGTGCTGAACAGAAAAAATTGAGACATGGCTCATTGTAAAGAACGCTCCATGGGGAATAAAATATGTTAATGATGACGTCATCAGTCGCGTGGTCGGCCGCCATCTTGGAAAAACCGAAAAACCTAGCACCTCCATATCTCCGAAAGTGCTGAATAGAAAAAATTGAGACATGGCTCATTGTCAAGAACTCTCCATGTGGAATAAAATATGTTAATGATGACGTCATCGGTCACGTGGTGCGGCCGCCATCTTGGAAAAACGGGAAAAAAAATCACCTCCATATCTCCGAAAGTGCTGAATAGAAAAAATTGAGACATGGCTCATTGGAAAGAACTCTCCAGGGGGAATAAAATATGTTAATGATGACGTCATCGGTCACGTGGTTCGGCCGCCATCTTGGAAAATCCGAAAAACGTTGCACCTCTATCTCCAAAAGTGCTGAACAGAAAAAATTGAGACATGGCTCATTGGAAAGAACTCTCCAGGGGGAATAAAATATGTTAATGATGATGTCATCGGTCAGGTGGTTCAGCCGCCATATTTGTCCTAAATGGCCGATAAAAAAGTAAATTCCGGCAAGTCCTCGGTCTCTGACCGATTTTTCATTTGTCTGTCTGTCTGTTTGCAGCACTGCGTCTACACCGTTGCACGTAGAATCGCCAAACTTTGCACACATATTGGTCTTGCCCTGGAATAGACTGTGCCCAATTGATGACGTCATCGGTGACGTGGTTCGGCCGCCATCTTGGAAAAACCGAAAAACTTTGCACTTCTATATCTCCGAAAGTACTGAACAGAAAAAATTGAGACATGGCTCATTGTAAAGAACTCTCCATGGGGAATAAAATATGTTAATGATGACATCATCAGTCACGTGGTCGGCCGCCATCTTGGAAAAACGGCAAAACTTTGCACCACGAAATCTCCAAAAGTGCTGAACAGAAAAAATTGAGACATGGCTCATTGTAAAGAACTCTCGATGGGGAATAAAATATGTTAATGATGACATCATCAGTCACGTGGTCGGCCGCCATCTTGGAAAAACGGCAAAACTTTGCACCACGAAATCTCCAAAAGTGCTGAACAGAAAAAATTGAGACATGGCTCATTGTAAAGAACTCTCCATGGGGAATAAAATTTGTTAATGATGACGTCATATGTCAGGTGGTTCGGCCGCCATCTTGGAAAAACCGAAAAATTTTGCACCTCCATATCTCTGAATGTGCTGAATAGAAAAAATTGAGACATGGCTCATTGTAAAGAACTCTCCATGGGGAATAAAATATGTTAATGATGACGTCATCAGTCACGTGGTTCGGTCGCCATCTTGGAAAAACGGCAAAAAGTTGCGCCACTATATCTCAAAAAGTGCTGAACAGAAAAAATTGAGACATGGCTCATTGTAAAGAACTCTCCATGGGGAATAAAATATGTTAATGATGACGTCATCTGTCACGTGGTTCTGCCGCCATCTTGGAAAATCCGAAAAACTTTGCACCTCCATATCTCCGAAAGTGCTGAATAGAAAAAATTGAGACATGGCTCATTGGAAAGAACTCTCCATGGGGAATAAAATATGTTAATGATGACGTCATCGGTCACGTGGTTCGGCCGCCATCTTGGAAAAACTTTGCACCTCAATATCTCCGAAAGTGCTGAACAGAAAAAATTGAGACATGGCTCATTGTGAAGAACTCTCCATGGGGAATAAAATATGTTAATGATGACGTCATCGGTCACGTGGTTCAGCCACCATATTTGTCCTAAATGGCCGATAAAAAAGTAAATTCCGGCAAGTCCTCGGTCTCTGACCGATTTTTCATTTGTCTGTTTGTCTGTCTGTTTGTCTGTCTGTTTGTCTGTCTGTCTGTTTGCAGCACTGCGTCTACACCGTTGCACGGAGAATCGCCAAACTTTGCACACATATTGGTCTTGCCCTGGAATAGACTGTGCCCAATTGATGACGTCATCGGTGACGTGGTTCGGCCGCCATCTTGGAAAAACCGAAAAACTTTGCACCTCTATATCTCCGAAAGTACTGAACAGAAAAAATTGAGACATGGCTCATTGTAAAGAACTCTCCATGGGGAATAAAATATGTAAATGATGACGTCATCAGTCACGTGGTTCGGTCGCCATCTTGGAAAAACGGCAAAACGTTGCGCCACTATATCTCCAAAAGTGCTGAACAGAAAAAATTGAGACATGGCTCATTGTAAAGAACTCTCCATGGGGAATAAAATATGTTAATGATGACGTCATATGTCACGTGGTCGGCCGCCATCTTGGAAAAACGGCAAAACTTTGCACCACTATATCTCCAAAAGTGCTGAACAGAAAAAATTGAGACATGGCTCATTGTAAAGAACTCTCCATGGGGAATAAAAGATGTTAATGATGACGTCATAGGTCACGTGGTTCGGCCGCCATCTTGGAAAAACCGAAAAACGTTGCGCCACTATATCTCCAAAAGTGCTGAACAGAAAAAATTGAGACATGGCACATTGGAAAGAACTCTCCATGGGGAATAAAATATGTTAATGATGACGTCAACAGTCACGTGCTTCGGCCGCCATTTTGGAAAATCCGAAAAAGTTAGCACCTCTATCTCCGAAAGTGCTGAATAGAAAAAATTGAGACATGGCTCATTGTAAAGAACTCTCCATGGGGAATAAAATGTTATTGATGACGTCATCATTCACGTGTTTCGGCCGCCATATTTGTCCAAAATGGCCGATAAAAAAGTACATTCCGGCAAGTCCTCGGTCTCTGACCGATTTTTCATTTGTTACTTGCCGGAAAAATTTTTCCGGCAAGTATGTTGATCTGTTCGTTTGTCTGTCTGTTTGTCTGTCTGTCTGTCTGTCTGTCTGTCTGTCTGTCTGTTTGCAGCACTGCGTCTACACCGTTGCACGGCGAATCGCCAAACTTTGCACACATATTGGTCTTGCCCTGGAATAGACTGTGCCCAATTGATGACGTCATCGGTGACGTGGTTCGGCCGCCATCTTGGAAAAACTGAAAAACCTTGCACCTCTATATCTCCGAAAGTACTGAACAGAAAAAATTGAGACATGGCTCATTGTAAAGAACTCCCGATGGTGAACAAAATATGTTAATGATGACGTCATCAGTCACGTGGTTCGGCCGCCATCTTGGAAAAACCGAAAATATTTGCACTGCTATATCTCCGAAAGTACTGAACAGAAAAAATTGAGACATGGCTCATTGCAAAGAACTCTCCATGGGGAATAAAATATGTTAATGATGATGTCATCAGTCACGTGGTCGGCCGCCATCTTGGAAAAACGGCAAAACTTTGCTCCACTATATCTCCAAAAGTGCTGAACAGAAAAAATTGAGACATGGCTCATTGTAAAGAACTCTCCATGGCGAATAAAATATGTTAATGATGACGTCATATGTCACGTGGTCGGCCGCCATCTTGGAAAAACCGAAAAACTTTGCACCTCCATATCTCCGGAAGTGCTGAACAGAAAAAATTGAGACATGGCTCATTGGTAAGAACTCTCCATGGGGAATAAAATATGTTAATGATGACGTCATATGTCACGTGGTCGGCCGCCATCTTGGAAAAACCGAAAAACTTTGCACCTCCATATCTCCGAAAGTGCTGAATAGAAAAAATTGAGACATGGCTCATTGTAAAGAACTCTCCATGGGGAATAAAATATGTTAATGATGATATCATCGGTCACGTGGTTCGGCCGCCATATTTGTTCTAAATGGCCGATAAAAAGTACATTCCGGCAAGTCCTCGGTCTCTGATCTGTCTGTTTGTCTGTTTGCAGCACTGCGTCTACACCGTTGCACGGAGAATCGCCAAACTTTGCACACATAATGGTCTTGCCCTCTAATATACTGTGCCTCAATGATGACGTCATCGGTGACGTGGTTCGGCCGCCATCTTGGAAAAACCGAATAAATTTGCACCTCTATATCTCCGAAAGTACTGAACAGAAAAAATTGAGACATGGCTCATTGTAAAGAACTCTCCATGGGGAATAAAATATGTTAATGATGACGTCATATGTCACGTGGTCGGCCGCCATCTTGGAAAATCCGAAAAACGTTGCACCTCTATCTCCAAAAGTGCTGAACAGAAAAAATTGAGACATGGCTCATTGTAAAGAACTCTCCGTGGGGAATAAAATATGTTAATGATGATGTCATCGGTCAGGTGGTTCAGCCGCCATATTTGTCCTAAATGGCCGATAAAAAAGTAAATTCCGGCAAGTCCTCGGTCTCTGACCGATTTTTCATTTGTCTGTTTGTCTGTTTGTCTGTCTGTTTGTCTGTTTGCAGCACTGCGTCTACACCGTTGCACGGAGAATCGCCAAACTTTGCACACATAATGGTCTTGCCCTCTAATATACTGTGCCTCAATGATGACGTCATCGGTGACGTGGTTCGGCCGCCATCTTGGAAAAACCGAATAAATTTGCACCTCTATATCTCCGAAAGTACTGAACAGAAAAAATTGAGACATGGCTCATTGTAAAGAACTCTCCATGGGGAATAAAATATGTTAATGATGACGTCATATGTCACGTGGTCGCCCGCCATCTTGGAAAAACGGCAAAAATTTGCACCACTATATCTCCAAAAGTGCTGAACAGAAAAAATTGAGACATGGCTCATTGTAAAGAACTCTCCATGGGGCATAAAATATGTTAATGATGACGTCATCAGTCACGTGGTCGGCCGCCATCTTGGAAAAACCGAAAAACTTAGCACCTCCATATCTCCGAAAGTGCTGAATAGAAAAAATTGAGACATGGCTCATTGTAAAGAACTCTCCATGGGGAACAAAATATGTTAATGATGATGTCATCGGTCACGTGGTTCGGCCGCCATCTTGGAAAAACCGAAAAACTCTGCACCTCCACATCTCCAAAAGTCCTGAATAGAAAAAATTGAGGTATGGCTCATTGTAAAGAACTCTCCATGGGGAATAAAATATGTTAATTATGACGTCATCGGTCACGTGGTTCGGCCGCCCTATTTGTCCTAAATGGCCGATAAAAAAGTACATTCCGGCAAGTCCTCGGTCTCTGACCGATTTTTTGTCTGTTTCTGTTTGTCTGTTTGTCTGTTTGTCTGTTTGTCTGTCTGTCTGTTTGTCCGCACAGAATAAATATGATTTTCTCTGCAACCGTTGGTCCGATTGACAGGAAATTTTCACCATAGGTGCAACTCCACCTGTATATAATTTTTTAATGATAATGATGACGTCATCGGTCACGTGGTTCGGCCGCCATCTTGGAAAAACCGAAAAACGTTGCACCTCTATATCTCTGAAAGGGCTGAATAGAAAAAATTGAGACATAGCTTATTGTAAAGAACTCTCCATGGGGAATAAAATATGTTAATGATGATGTCATTGGTGCCTCCATTATGACGTCATAATTCGACAAGTACAAAACTTCATCCAATCAAGATGAAATTTCTTGAGTGCCATGTCGGCATAAACTGGTGGAGAAACAAATAATAATGAGGACGCCATAGGTCACGTGGTTCGGCCGCCATCTTGGAAAAACCGAAAAACGTTGCACCCTCTATATCTCCGAAAGCACTGAATCGAAAAAATTGAGACATGGCTCATTGTAAAGAACTCTCCATGGTGAATAAAATATGTTAATGATGATGTCATAGGTGCCTCCATTTTGACGTCATAATTTTGTTCATGCTGAACATATCGTCGAACCTGTCATATATCACAATTGCCATGCTCGACCTTTACGCTTTTCATTCAATGTGAAACACAAACAAACCGATTGTTAAAATGACCATGAAATATTGAGAGCATCGGCGTTACGTCTCTTCCAACGACACAGTAATTATAGGCCCGGCAGGAAGAATCATGATATTTACCCAAACCTTGTGGGGTATATAGATTACAGTAGATCTTCACTCAGTTCTGTAAGTGAAGCGTACCTCAGGGATGTCGGGATTCCTCCAGATTTCTTTGTTTAATGATATGAACAGCATTAGCGACTCTTTAAAAAGCTAATCATATGTGTTTGTGGTTTATTTTACAAGCCCAGCTACGCTGCTGTTAGATTTGATCTTGTTACCCTCGAATGAGGAGAGGGTATTGCATTAGAGTCTGTTTGTTAGTTTTGTGGCGGTTACCTTATGTGCAGGTAACCGCATGTGGCGGTTACCTTATGTGATTACCTTATTTGGGCATAATACACGTGCACGGGCCTTTTGGACTTGTGGTTGTGCGGACGTGACGCACGCGCGGTTGCCGGAGCCACGCCCTCCGAAGAGGGCTTTTGGCTTTATATAAGCATGCCGACTTACGTTCGAGTTTAGACTTTAGTGTGCTGGTGCTGGATCTTGCTGTTACAATAAACCATCTTCGAACCCTACGAATGGCCTCGTTCTCTCGCCTTCCGCGACTCCTAAGCTGGTGACGCCGGCTTCTCCCGCACGGCTTCGGGTGCAGTTTCGAACGCGGTTTCGAAATGCCGGAGTTTCGGTAACGACGACGGCCATGACTATGAGGTTCGCGCACCACGCTCGGCTCCTCCTCTACGACCGGAGGGACGAACCTATTCCAAGACCCTCCGAAGGCACGGCCACTTCGTCACCCTCGCGCAACTACAACTACAACTACAACCGCAACTACTTCTCCGACCCTGCATCCTCGGGAGGCCCGCGAGGAACCTCGGCAGCCTCCCCCGAGGCCTTGACCAGCCCCTCGGTTGGCTCACCCGCTTTTCGCGTGCACCGCTCGAGCCTTCTCGGCACTGCACCCGCGACCTGCAACCTCGGGAGGCCCGCGAGGAACCTCGGCAGCCTCCCCCGAGGACTTGCCCAGCCCCTCGGTCGCCTCGGCCTACGCATAGGCCCGTGGAGTGCATTCTGGGGGGACGTATGTGGCGGTTACCTTATGTGCAGGTAACCGCATGTGGCGGTTACCTTATGTGATTACCTTATTTGGGCATAATACACGTGCACGGGCCTTTTGGACTTGTGGTTGTGCGGACGTGACGCATGCGCGGTTGCCGGAGCCCCGCCCTCCGACGAGGGATTTTGGCTTTATATAAGCGTGCTGACTTCCGTTCGAGTTTAGTGTGCTGGATTGTCTGATTGTCCGCACAGAATAAATATGATTTTCTCTGCAACCGTTGATCTGATTGACAGGAAATTTCCACCATAGGTGCAACTCCACCTGTATAATTTTTTTATTATAATTATGACGTCATATGTCACGTGGTTCGGCCGTCATCTTGGAAAAAACGAAAAATTTTGCACCTCCATATCTCCGAAAGCGCTGAACAGAAAAAATTGAGACATGGCTCATTGTAAAGAACTCTCCATGTGGAATAAAATCTGCGAATGATGTCATAGGTGCCTCCATTATGACGTCATAATTTGACAAGTACAAAACGTCATCCGATCAAGATGAAATTTCTTGAGCATAGTCTAGGAATAAATTAGTGGAGAAAAAAATAATGATGACGTCATCGGTCACGTGGTTCGGCCGCCATATTTGTTTAAACACAAAAGCCACTGAACCACTGAAACTTAAAAACCACTGAAAATACATCCTGGTGAGGGATTGCAATCTCTGATTGCTCCTTTTCTTGTTGTATTTGTTTTTGGGGGTTTCATGTAGTGCTTTTTCATGTTTAGCATTTTAGAGGCCATCACAGGATTCTGTAAGGCAAACGTCAAACAGGAAGCATATACTGGCATCAGATCTGGTAGGGAATGCCGATTACTTCCTTGGAGGTCATTAGTGAGCAAGGTGGGCTTTTTAGTAACAGTTCCGTAACATTATTGCAAATATCCTTAGTCTAGCTCGGTTCCCAGATAATTACATCCCGAATCCTTATTATATTGCTGCCTTAAGCCTGATTTGAAGCAACCTCAGGGATACCAGCCCAAAGTCTTCACCACGACCACTTCCGTAGCCCCAAGCCCATTTTCTCAATAAATTATATTCCACCGTCATCCCTTCCTTTGCCTGTGCAATATTCAGAAAGCAATGAGAACCATGGTTGGCTGCAACGAGGGTGATCCGATTTATGGTGGAGACCTGTGTGTCCGGTAGCACATACTACACAATAAACAAATGAATGCACCTAAGTGGTCACATGTCATATATGAACGACCAAACTTTGGCTGTGAAGAGCAACCATAACGGAGGTCTGCGTTGTACCAGTTCATCCCAAATCCAATGACTGAGCTGCTACTTATGAGCAGCTTATGGGATCGACTTTTAAGAAGACCTAGGTAGGAATGGAAAAAATATTTCATCATGATGTTGTGCTTTATCACGTGGTGCTTCGAAATAGACGTCAAGCCGGATATCCTTTCTGCACACACACGCGGACATTGAAGACCTCAGTCTTTTAAGCAAGAAGACCTTCGAGCAAGAACTCCGACCATAACATTTTATCAGCATGTTAAGGAAACGCATTGTGGAAGGAAAACATGCCGAACAGCTTTCTCCCAAGTCTGGGATTCCTTTAGCATACCCCACGGATCCCTCCACAAACCAAATTATGTTCCAAAGTGATGAATGTAATTGTCAAAAGTAACTCGCCAGTCGGAGGGAAAAGCAGCAAATGAATGCTCCCAGCACTGAAAAATGCGATTTTGTTATGTTTCATAACATGAATCCAATTCCACTTGAGTTTGCTTTGCCACGGAGGTTCCTGGGCTAGGAAACTTGTCTGATTCCAGGAAAGGCGTTCAGATCTGTCAATGCGGGCAACACGTTGAACGTACTCCAAGATCACGTGACTCACGTCGTCGACATCATGCCGCTTACCCGTGCTTTCCAAGTTCTGATCGAATGCACGGGAACGTGGACTTCACACTGGGATACACCAAATTGTTATAAATATGGCTTCCGCATTAGGAGAGTAATGAAATATAATAAAATAAAATTTATCCAAAATGACAACCTTCCCCTATACTTGAAATATAAATCATATCCCTGGATAGTTATGTCATAATCTTGTGCATAATGCTCTGTAGTTTCTCAACTTCCTGGATAGTTATGTCATAATCCCATGTATCATGCTCTGTAGTTTCTCGACTTCCTGGACAGTTATGTCATAAGCTCATGCATCATGCTCTGTAGTTTCTCAACTTCCTGGATAGTTATGTCATAATCTCGTGCATCATGCTCTGTAGTTTCTCAACTTCCTGGATAGTTATGTCATAATCTCGTGTATCATGCTCTGTAGTTTCTCAACTTCCTGGATAGTTATGTCATAATCTCGTGCATCATGCTCTGTAGTTTCTCAACTTCCTGGACAGTTATGTCATAATCCCATTTATCATGCTCTGTAGTTTCTCAACTTCCTGGACAGTTATGTCATAAGCTCATGCATCATGCTCTGCAGTTTCTCAACTTCCTGGATAGTTATGTCGTAATCTCGTGTATCATACTCTATAGTTTCTCAACTCCCTGGATAGTTATGTCATCTTGTGCATCATGCTCTGTAGTTTCTCAACGCCGTGGATAGCTATGTCGTAATCTTGTGTATCATGCTCTGTGGTTTCTCAACGCCCTGGATAGTTATGTCGTAATCTCTTGTATCATGCTCTGTGGTTTCTCAACTCCCTGGATAGTTATGTCGTAATCTTGTGCATCATGCTCTGTAGTTTCTCATCGCCCTGGATAGTTATGTCGTAATCTTGTGCATCATGCTCTGTAGTTTCTCAATGCCCTGGATAGTTATGTCGTAATGTTGTGTATAATGCTCTGTAGTTTCACAACTTCCTGGATAGTTATGTTGTAATGTTGTGTATAATGCTCTGTAGTTTCACAACTTCCTGGATAGTTATGTCGTAATCTTGTGCATCATGCTCTGTAGTTTCTCAACGTCCTGGATAGTTATGTCATAATCTCGTGTATCATGCTCTGTAGTTTCTCAACTTCCTGGATAGTTATGTCGTAATTTTGTGCATCGTGCTCTGTAGTTTCTCAACATCCTGGATAGTTGTGTCATCATCTCGTGTATCATGCTTTGTAGTTTCTCAACTTCCTGGATTGTTATGTCGTAATCTCGTGTATCATGCTCTGTAGTTTCTCAATGCCCTGGATAGCTATGTCGTAATCTTGTGTATCATGCTCTGTAGTTTCTCAATGCCCTGGATAGCTATGTCGTAATCTTGTGTATCATGCTCTGTAGTTTCTCAACGCCCTGGATAGTTTTGTCGTAATCTTGTGTATCATGCTCTGTAGTTTCTCAACGCCCTGGATAGCTATGTCGTAATCTCTTGTATCATGCTCTGTAGTTTCTCAATGCCCTGGATAGTTATGTCGTAATTTTGTGCATCGTGCTCTGTAGTTTCTCAACATCCTGGATAGTTGTGTCATCATCTCGTGTATCATGCTTTGTAGTTTCTCAACTTCCTGGATTGTTATGTCGTAATCTCGTGTATCATGCTCTGTAGTTTCTCAAAGCCGTGGAGCGTGGATAGCTATGTCGTAATCTTGTGTATCATGCTCTGTGGTTTCTCAACGCCCTGGATAGTTATGTCGTAATCTCTTGTATCATGCTCTGTGGTTTCTCAACTCCCTGGATAGTTATGTCGTAATCTTGTGCATCATGCACTGTAGTTTCTCAATGCCCTGGATAGTTATGTCGTAATCTTGTGTATAATGCTCTGTAGTTTCTCAATGCCCTGGATAGCTATGTCGTAATCTTGTGTATCATGCTCTGTAGTTTCTCAATGCCCTGGATAGCTATGTCGTAATCTTGTGTATCATGCTCTGTAGTTTCTCAACGCCCTGGATAGTTTTGTCGTAATCTTGTGTATCATGCTCTGTAGTTTCTCAACGCCCTGGATAGTTATGTCGTAATCTCTTGTATCATGCTCTGTGGTTTCTCAACTCCCTGGATAGTTATGTCGTAATCTTGTGTATCATGCTCTGTAGTTTCTCAATGCCCTGGATAGCTATGTCGTAATCTTGTGTATCATGCTCTGTAGTTTCTCAACGCCCTGGATAGTTATGTCGTAATCTCTTGTATCATGCTCTGTGGTTTCTCAACTCCCTGGATAGTTATGTCGTAATCTTGTGCATCATGCTCTGTAGTTTG
The DNA here is from genome assembly GCF_964187855.1 of Myxine glutinosa. Taxonomy (NCBI): domain Eukaryota; kingdom Metazoa; phylum Chordata; class Myxini; order Myxiniformes; family Myxinidae; genus Myxine; species Myxine glutinosa. The sequence continues at coordinate 82,457,990 of NC_136274.1, forward strand.
TCCTCGCCCTGGATAGTTATGTCGTAATCTTGTGCATCATGCTCTGCAGTTTCTCAACTTCCTGGATAGTTATGTCATAATCTCGTGTATCATGCTCTGTAGTTTCTCAACTTCCTGGATAGTTATGTCGTAATCTTGTGTATAATGCTCTGTAGTTTCTCAACTTCCTGGATAGTTATGTCATCATCTCGTGTATCATGCTCTGTAGTTTCTCAACTTCCTGGATGGTTATGTCATAATCTCTTGTATCATGCTCTGTGGTTTGTCAACTTCCTGGATAGTGATGTCATAATCTCGTGTATCATGCTCTGTAGTTTCTCAACTTCCTGGATAGTGATGCCATAATCCTGGGTGTTATGCTCTGTACAGAGCGTTGGATCTGCTGTTGCTTTTGCTTGGCTAATCCTGGACAGGTCACCGGGAAGACGCTGGATACTCAAACGAGGAAGCGGGATTTTGTAATTTGTTCAGGATGACGGAGATAGCTCACCTACTCTTCCCAAAGGACACAGTGGAAATCCTTGGCGTCCACCTACTAATGATCGCAGACGAGACACAGAGTTTATTGTCTATCCGAGGGACGGCGCATGCATTGATGCGTCGCACTGCCTCCAACACACCAGTATGGCAGTTTATAGCCGGGTCGGGATTCAAACCCAGACGAGACAGCTCGGGGGTGAACGTGAGCTGTGTCTTACAAAGTAGAGGCCCTGGGTGTGGTTTTGAGTCAGTGTTTTGTCTCATCCACTTCTCTCCAGTCCTTGAAAAATGCTGCCCCTCACCCCGGTGTGGTGTCTGCCATACCTACTGCTGAGCTTTTCTACACTCGCCTAACCCCCCAGCACTTCCACAGCCCCCCTTGACCACCTGCCGCACCCTGCTCTGCCTGCTTATCCCCTTCCCTTTCTGTGGTCCATCTGTGCATTCTTGGCTGCCTGTGCCCCTCTGACCCTGTGCTAGTCTGCTATCATTCGACCCTCTGACATTGAGCTCTCCAATGATCTGAAGTCCTCCATTTAAAAACAAGGTTTGTCAAATCGATCCATCGTCGAAAAGTCCGAGACAAACTTCTGCACAACAAGGACAAAATACCTTGATACGAGTTAGACTTAAATTCAGACACAATTGAGACATTCACGACCCACACCCAACTGGATCACGCTTAATAATGGACTCAACGACATGAACGCGATCATGTGATCAGATCAAATTGAATAAAACCCTCATCAGAATAAACGTTTTTTTGCGTTTGGTGGGATAAAAAAAAAAAAGTTCAGTTCAATTTAATTTATCGATTTATAAAATGATTGTGACAATGAGTTATGACAAAACACAATGATGGAGGTCTTTGCCTTGCAGAGGACCGAAGCAGCCTGGTTTAAGGTATATTTATGTCATGGAGAAACCAAGGTACAGACATTACCTGCGTCACCAAAGGTGGGGGGAACAGGTTATGTTTACACACCTGTCTATGTATCTGTCTGTTTGTGGGCATGATATCTCAAAAAGTTGTCGACGGATGCGGATGAAATTTGTGGAGAGGTTGGGTGTGTCATGTGTGACAAGGAAGAATTGATTCGATTTTGGTGAAGATCCGAATCCGGATCCGGATCAGAGAATTTTCCAAGTGATTCTTCACCATTGAAGATATAGGGCTAAAACCTATATATAGCAGGTTATTTCAAAAGGTTGTGGGCGACTTATGAAAAAACTTGGTGGATGAGTAGGGTAAGGGACATTAACAAGTCGATTAGATTTTGCTTCTGGTCCGAATCCAGATCCAGCCTATCGGTGGGATACAAAACATAAACTGTTCAACCTGGCTGAGGTTTTATGCTTTAGATTCCCAAATTACACCAGAGCCACACTTTCATTGGAAATTTAACCTAAAGGAGTACGGTTCTCTATGTACAGAGTTCATTGGGTTATACTGGGTGGTTTGCCATTGCCTTCCCAGCGTTGTTTTCCGTGATACATCCTTTTCAAATGCTGAGCGTTTGGTACGACTCGGACTGGGTCTGAAACACCGACCTCCTGGACTCCGAGCGGATGCTCCAACCATTCGACCACCGAATCTGGCTTAGAATCGAACAATGTTACATCAAAACAAAGCACAATACAACACACTGCAGTCGTCACCACAACTTTATGCTGTTCTTCCTTTACATTCACAAACAGGAAAAAGAGCAATCAGAGATTGCAAACCCTCGCCAGGATGTATTTTCAGTGGTTTTAAGGCTTTTGTGTTAGTTGAATGGGTCACCTTTTGTGTAAGGTGGTTGAATTCATTGACCAGATATGCAAGTCCTCTTCAAATTTCAAGTCAATTGGATGAAAATTGAGGATTTTAGAAATTTGGCCTATGTTGACCTTTTGGCCTATGTTGACATCAAAAATACTTGGTGGTTGAATTCAGTGACCAGATATGCAAGTCCTCTTCAAATTTCAAGTCAATTGGAAGAAAATTGAGGATTTTAGAAATTCGGCCGATGTTGACCTCAAAAAATACTTGGTGGTTGAATTCAGTGACCAGATATGCAAGTCCTCTTCAAATTTCAAGTCAATTGGAAGAAAATTGAGGATTTTAGAAATTCGGCCGATGTTGACCTCAAAAAATACTTGGTGGTTGAATTCAGTGATCAGATATGCAAGTCCTCTTCAAATTTCAAGTCAATCGGATGAAATTGAGGATTTTAGAAATTTAGCAAAGTTGATGACCTTTGGCCTATGTTGACCTTTTGACCTTTTGACCCCAAAAACAATAGGCTTCTTGCTTTTGACCTACTCTACAATTTGGTGAAGTTTCGTGAAGATCGGTTGAAAATTGTGACCTGTATACCGGTGACAAACAAACAAACAAACAAACAGACAGACAGACAGACAGACAGACAGACAAACAGACAGACAGACAGACAGACAAACAGAACCACAAACGCAATCGACCAATATAGTTGAAAAATCTTCGATTTTGCAAGTAACAAACAGACAATCGGACTCAAATGCAATACCCTCTCCTCAGGCGAGGATAACAATTGCAGACAGGTAAGACGGACGGCTTAACGGCCACAAGACAGACTCGCGTCCTATCAATCCCTTTCCGAATGTTCAAGATCCTGAGATTTGACGAGATAAGCGACGAGGTTCGCGAAAATGAACGACGCCAAACAGCAGCCCTGGTGAAGCGTGGGAGAAGGTCTGGAGATGACGTATCAATGTGCTTGGTGAACTCGTGCTCAAACAGGTAAATACAGAGCCAGTGAGAGATTACCTTGAGGATATTTATTTAACACCTGTTGGGCCAATTGCCTCGTGATAAAACCAATATCTCTGTCGCGGAACCGTATTCCCATCCATGAGGATCTGGTGTCACAAGAAAAGTAGATTTTATGATCGTAATGACATCATGAGTCGTGGAGATGGAGAGGGGGCCGGGCTTACCTCACACCTGCAGCACAATCACCTCATTGTCCCCTGCTTGCTCTGAGGCATTTAAAAGTGAACTACCGAGTGTGGACTGACATCAAAGGTACACTAGACGAGGTGGACCTGGCAGATCAGTGCTTTTCACAAAGGTCATTAGTGAGCCAACTGGGTTTTTATCGTCAATTCCATAGATATGGAGCAATTCCGGAAACACCGAGTCATTTTCCACAAAACTTTCGAATCAGAATCCTTCATTATACTGTTGCCCTCAACTGGATTTGAACCTGAAACCTTTGGATTTCCAGTCCAGGGACCTTCCTATAAGGCCTCCAGTAATTTTGCGAGAACATTGGAAATCACTGCAATATCATAAATATACATTATACAAGGAATGAAGACCTGGTCTTGCTGGTGAAGGCTGGTGTCAATCTGCTCCAGCGGACAGGTAGACAATGGATGAAATCAACGGAATGTTGATCAAGGTATGCTAACCTCTGTGGAAAGCAGGAAGATGAGGTTTTTTGGGCATCAAACCTTTGTCGGGCATGACCCCAGGAGGAATAAATCTGGGCACAAGTCAGGAAAGGTCACACAAATGTTTAATAGTTTCTCCCCTACCCCTCATCGTTACCTGCATCCCTTGGTTGTCCGTCTCCGTCCACCTTCTCCCTCCGCCATGTGTGGAATTAAATCTCCACAATGTCCTCCTACAAGTTTGAGGAATACCTGAGTTTTGAACCGTTCGTGTCGAGTAAAAAAACCTCACAAAACACTGGAAGTACCAACAGCTCAACATGCTGGAAGTGGTATTCATCTGCCATGGTGGAATACCAGGCATCCATTGTGACATCGAGGAAGTATCAAAGTAGAGTGGCAAACAAGGTTGAGGCTTTCAGGCTGATCCAGATAATGACCAGGTGTTCAGGTGGAAGGACGGTGATGCCATGACCAACTGAACTCATGGTCTTCCTGACTGGTGGGACGAATGGGAGCGACATGGACTTCACATAACCGCGCTTCCCACAAAGTCCTCCAGATATCAATCCGGTCGAGCTTGTGACACTCGGACCTCCCAATTAGGCCCCATTCATACCTGAGATGCCTTCTGGAGGATCCATGGGTCACGTTTCTCGTCTTGCCCAGAACTGTGAGCCACAGGTGGGCAAACTCCCGATCCGATGCATTCCGTAATTTGATGGCCGAAGATTGTGTAAACTGGACTAGCAATCTGGGAACCGCCATGAAAAGCCAACGATGTTAAATGCATGAAGGGTCACTCACTACTCATATATAGGTGTCCAACTACTCGTATATAGGTATCCAACTACTCGTATATAGGTGTCCAACTACTCATATATAGGTGTCCAACTACTCATATATAGGTGTCCAACTACTCATATATAGGTATCCAACTACTTGTATATAGGTGTCCAACTACTCATATATAGGTGTCCAACTACTCGGATATAGGTATCCAACTACTCGTATATAGGTGTCCAACTACTCGTATAAAGGTGTCCAACTACTCATATATAGGTGTCCAACTACTCGTATATAGGTGTCCAACTACTCATATATAGGTGTCCAACTACTCATATATAGGTGTCCAACTACCCGTATATAAGTATCCAACTACTCATATGTAGGTATCCAACTACTCGTATATAGGTGTCCAACTACTCGTATATATGTATCCAGCTACTCGTATATAGGTGTCCAACTACCCATATATAGGTGTCCAACTACTCGTATATAGGTGTCCAACTACCCGTATATAGGTGTACAACTACTCGTATATAGGTGTCCAACTACTCGTATATTGGTGTCCAACTACTCGTATATAGGTGTCCAACTACCCGTATATAGGTGTCCAACTACCCGTATATAGGTGTACAACTACTCGTATATAGGTGTACAACTACTCGTACATAGGTGTCCAACTACTCGTATGTAGGTGTCCAACTACCCGTATAGATGTATCCAGCTACTTGTATATAGGTGTCCAACTACCCATATATAGGTATCCAACTACTTGTATATAGGTGTCCAACTACTCATATATAGGTGTCCAACTACTCGTATATAGGTGTCCAACTACTCATATATAGGTGTCCAACTACTCGTATATAGGTGTCCAACTACTCATATATAGGTGTCCAACTACCCGTATATAGGTGTACAACTACTCGTATATAGGTGTCCAACTACCCGTATATAGGTGTACAACTACCCGTATATATGTATCCAGCTACTTGTATATAGGTGTCCAACTACTCGTATATAGGTGTCCAACTACTCATATATAGGTGTCCAACTACTCATATATAGGTGTCCAACTACTCGTATATAGGTGTCCAACTACTCATATATAGGTGTCCAACTACCCGTATATAGGTGTACAACTACCCGTATATATGTATCCAGCTACTTGTATATAGGTGTCCAACTACTCATATATAGGTGTCCAACTACTCGTATATAGGTGTCCAACTACCCGTATATAGGTTTCCAACTACTCGTATATAGGTGTCCAACTACCCGTATATAGGTGTCCAGCTACTCGTATATAGGTGTCCAACTACCCGTATATAGGTGTCCAGCTACTCGTATATAGGTGTCCAACTACCCGTATATAGGTGTACAACTACTCGTATATAGGTGTCCAACTACTCGTATATAGGTGTCCAACTACCCGTATATAGGTGTCCAGCTACTCGTATATAGGTGTCCAACTACCCGTATATAGGTGTCCAACTACTCATATATAGGTGTCCAACTACTCGTATATAGGTGTCCAACTACCCGTATATAGGTTTCCAACTACTCGTATATAGGTGTCCAACTACCCGTATATAGGTGTCCAGCTACTCGTATATAGGTGTCCAACTACCCGTATATAGGTGTACAACTACCCGTATATAGGTGTCCAACTACCCGTATATAGGTGTACAGCTACTCGTATATAGGTGTCCAGCCGGTAAACGCACTTTCTGTTGCAAATCCTTCTGACTTTCCGATGACAAGACGCAGCAGGAATTTAATCCATCTAAATTCTAAAGGAAGTTTGTGAACCTTCATCGTTCACTCCTCATTAGAAGGTTTTTTATTTTATGTTTTCCAATTTTTGTGCGAAGCAATGAAGAGGCTGAGATGATGAACATGGGGTGTGTGCGGAGTGGTGGTGGTGGTGCCTTTAGATGGAGCCCCAGAGGTATGACATCATCGCCGGAGCTCTATGGCCCAGAACTGTCGTTGTCCCCTCCATCCCTTAACCCCACCAGCACCAGCACCCTCTGCACGAACCATCTGACAGCTGCTTTAGCATTGCGCTCAATCCCAGGCTTTCCAGGCCCACAACCGAACACACCACTTTACATGTCTCCGCACACTACACACAACCGAACACACCATTTTACATGTTTCCGCACACCACGCACAACCGAACACACCATTTTACATGTCTCTGCACACTACGCACAACCGAACACACCATTTTACATGTCTGCACACTACGCACAACCGAACACACCATTTGACATGTCTCCGCACACTACACACAACCGAACACCACTTTACATGTCTCGGCACACTACGCACAACCGATCACACCATTTGACATGTCTCCGCGCACGACACACAACCGAACACACCATTTTACATATCTCCGCACACTACGCACAACCGACCACACCATTTTACATGTCTCCGCACACTACGCACAACCGAACACACCATTTGACATGTCTCCGCACACTACACACCCGAACACACCACTTTACATGTCTCCGCACACTACACACAACCGAACACACCATTTTACATGTCTACGCACACTACGCACAACCGAACACACCATTTGACATGTCTCCGCACACTACACACCCGAACACACCACTTTACATGTCTCCGCACACTACACACAACCGAACACACCATTTGACATGTCTCTGCACACTACACACCCGAACACACCACTTTACATGTCTCCGCACACTACACACAACCGAACACCACTTTACATGTCTCCGCACACTACGCACAACCGAACACACCATTTGACATGTCTCCGCACACTACACACCCGAACACACCACTTTACATGTCTCCGCACACTACGCACAACCGATCACACCATTTGACATGTCCCCGCACACTACACACGCGAACACACCACTTTACATGTAGCCGCACACAACCGAACACATCACTTTACATGTCGCCGCACACCACACACAAGGAACGCCTGTTTTGTTTCAGTGACACATTCGGCAGGTAATAAAACCTCCCGGCGCCAACACAAGGGTTGTTCTACTTGTTGTTCTACTTGTTGTTCTCCTTGTTCCCACAACAACAACACTTATTCTCGTGGAACGTTTCCTCTCGTTTCGTTTCTTCTTTTTATGACGTCACATTCATCAGTTCACGCAATTCTTTTCGACTCTTGCTTTGGCGACGTGTGGCAAAAATTGTCAACATGACGTCAAACATTCGAGACCTTCGTGTCGAGGCCTTTTTGTTTATTTTTAAATCGAACACGAAGCTCTTCGTGACGAGGGTGTGACGTCATAGCATAGCGCGTGACGTCACACTCACCAACACCTTTTTCGGACAAACAGGAGGCGGAAAAACCCGATCGTTGACCGTTCGATAAAAGGTTGCAACGTTATGTGAAATGATCGGGGGTTCGACGTTTCGGACAAAATTTTGAATGTTCGACACGACACGTTAGACACGATTTGGGAATCTGTTCGTTAGACTTGTGCTTCGGTTCGTTTCCAATCATCACCCCTCATCAGGCCGTTTAACTCAGTATCACGAATCATTTCCACTTGAGAAAAACGAAATGCGCGCGGAAGCGATAACAGTTTAAAATTGAGAGAAAAGGTAAAACACACAGTTCACAAAAGATGGATGAGGTTTGAAAATCGCACTAACTTTGTGCTTTGGGGAGTGGGGGGGGGGGGGGGGGGGGGGGAGGGAAGGGAGGAGGTGGAGGGGAGGGGAGGGGTGGAGGGGGGAGAGGGATGTTTCACAAGTGACGCTCAGTGCACTCACCGTCCGAAGTTGCGTCCTCAGCACTTGGCGCACGGTGCTCACCTGCGCTATCGAGTAGGGCATGGGAACATCAAGCCAGACTGACGGAGACGCGGGATTCATGGACCCCGAGGGAAATATACAAATTGTGTTTCCTATTTCGAGGAACGAATGGGAGAAAAGTAGGGAAGGAACGAGTTCACGTGAGTTGTCTCTAATTCTCTGTGCTTTCTCGGGAAGGGAATCGAGCAAGCAGGAGCGTCCAAAGGCGTGACGATTGGAGGGGCGTGGCAGAGCGGGACGGCCACGGGCGGGGCTAATCGGGACGGCCATGGGCGGGGATAATCGGGACGGCCATGGGCGGGGCTAATCGGGACGGCCATGGGGCGGGGCAATTCGGGACGGCCATGGGCGGGGCAATTCGGGACGGCCATGGGCGGGGCAAATCGGGACGGCCATGGGCGGGGCAAATCGGGACGGCCATGGGGCGGGGCAATTCGGGACGGCCATGGGCGGGGCTCACTCGTGGCTTTTCGTGACCTCCATTGCACAAAGAATGACATCACCTTGAAACAAAAATGAGCTCCTCCCACTTTACCCAAGGTCACGCCCAATTTCCCAGATATGCACGAAAACATTTGTACAGTGGAATAAATGCTGATTTCTCCCAAAGTATCAGACAGTTCACTAAGGTTATAATGCGGAGTTTGCAGTAAGTAGTAGGTAACGCATCCATTGCGCACTCGTACCACGACAACCCACAACAGGTCTTGCTGCTGCATCGCATTCCATTTTCCTCGTTTCCTAAACCTCCTTAGTTCAAACCAAAACGTTTCTTTTATCCTGGAAACTCAGTTATCCCACAGCAGCAACCTCACCTGCTGTAACCTGTAAGGTAAGAGGATGAGGTTGTTGTCCAGTGGTCAACTGGTCCAACTAAAGTTTGCTGCTCACGGATTACTCCATAATGACTCACCTGATTACTCCACAATAAGGTAAACCGAGCGGGTCAAACCGGTAAACCGAATCCAATGCATCTCATTTTATCGAAGCATCGTCAGAAAACACCAAGAATGGAGGGAAATGTTGAAACATCCAGAACACGATGGTAACCACACCGTACACAGGTGTAAGAAGGAAAAAGGTGGCTTTAAACGGCACCAACGTCCTCCGGAGTTAAAAGGGCTCAAAAGCACGAATTCCTTTGCGATGATAAATCGTGCTCAGTTCACAACTTCGAACCCGACACGAGGAGCCAAGCATTGCAGTCCTGAAGGATTACATCTGCAGTGACAAAACCATTGGACATGGTAAAGTCATGGTCAATATTTTATGGGACGTTCGAGGCTTCACTACCCTGGACTGCAGTCTCAGGTGTCCCACCGGTACGTCAGGGCGTTATGTATCGATGCACCAAGGAAAGCGATACGAACCCGCACCGACACAGATGTGGAAAAGGTGCTCCTGTGCACCGGCGAGGGGGGCGAGACCCCCCGTCACAAAGATCAACAAAAGATCAGTTGCTTGGACAAGAACGAACACCTTTGCTATGACGTCACCCACATTGTATGAGTCATGCATCAAGCAGGTGCAAATCAAGACAAAATGTTTCCTGATTTTGTGTGAAATGGCTCCATGTTCCTTCAAACAACATGTAGGTAGAAAAAACAGAAATAAAACTTTTTTTGCAATAAATATAACCACATTCTTGGAGGTAATTCGTGTACGTTGAGTATTTGTTAAAGGGGAATTCAAATACGAACTTAAAAAATTGAATTTTTTCTTGATCTGCTTATTATCTGCAAACTGCAAACATTTAATCTTGTTTGGATTCAAGTAGGAAATGTAACTCCAGCCAAGTTGAGATCATTTATGTGGGGGCTCGCCACGTCTTGACCACAATTGGATGTTATACACATTACATGACAATGTGAGTACATGATTAGCTTGTTAACTTGTTAACTACACACTTGTTAAGTCGCGTCTGCATCATTATCATCAACATCATCAGACATACAAAGCTAGCCGCCTTTGTCTGTCTGTGTGTCTGTCTTGTATGCACTCCGAAACCGCTGGACTGAGTGATTTTAAACTTGGTGTTTGTGCTCGAGTTTTACCCAGAAAGGTGTCACGTGGTTAAAAATAGTCACATCCACGTTTGTTTCAGCTTAAGTGGCGATGCAAATTCCCCATGTAAAAGTGTAGCTTGTCGCGCCATTCCTGGTGGGAGTGGGTACCTGTAATGCTGATCTACTAATGATCTACTGTAATGCTGACCTACTGTAATACTCATCTACTGTAATAATGATCTACTGTAATACTGATCTACTAATGATCTACTGTAATGCTGACCTACTGTAATACTCATCTACTGTAATGCTGATCTACTGTAATACTGATCTACTGTAATGCTGATCTACTGTAATACTGATCGACTGTAATGCTGACCTACTGTAATACTCATCTACTGTAATACTGATCTACTGTAATACTGATCTACTATAATACTGATCGACTGTAATGCTGACCTACTGTAATACTCATCTACTGTAATACTGATCTACTGTAACGCTGATCTACTGTAATACTGATCTACTATAATACTGATCTACTGTAATGCTGATCTACTGTAATACTGATCTACTATAATACTGATCGACTGTAATGCTGACCTACTGTAATACTCATCTACTATAATACTGATCTACTGTAATGCTGACCTACTGTAATACTCATCTACTGTAATACTGATCTACTGTAATACTCATCTACTGTAATACTGATCTACTGTAATGCTGATCTACTGTAACGCTGATCTACTGTAATACTGATCTACTATAATACTGATCGACTGTAATGCTGATCTACTGTAATACTGATCTACTGTAATACTGATCGACTGTAATGCTGACCTACTGTAATACTGATCGACTGTAATGCTGATCTACTGTAATACTCATCTACTGTAATGCTGATCTACTGTAATACTGATCTACTGTAATACTGATCTACTGTATTTTATATAGGGACTATATAGAAGAGGGTTGGGGTAGAGGAGAGGAGTGAGAATAACGATGTTCCTGACATGAAGTGAGTGGGGATCGGAGGTCGGGGATCAGCGAATCTCAAAGATTCCAATATTTTGCACACTTAATATGCAAGTGAGTCCAAATATGTTTCCAAGAGAACTTTAATTGTTAAAAAACTCCAACTATTTTTGGCATACAGTCGGACTCCACTATTCACGGGTTCCGCGTATTCACGGTTGATAAATTGCAACTTGTTTCTCTATTCGCGGAAAAGTGTCCCGCATATTCGCGGGTTTTTTTCTATTCGTGGCTGTGTTCCGCGAAATCGCTGTTTTTTTCATATTCGCGGCTGTGCTCCACGAATTCGCGGTTTTTCAGGGGCGCAAAAAAATAATTTGCGAGCTGCTAGCTTGACACATTTATAAAACCCATCTTTCACCAGTCATGCATAAAGCAGCTGGACATATGCAAAAAAACATTTTCTACGAACCGCGAGCATGACCTGCTTCAACTGTACAGTATTGTACCGTACATTCACTGCTGTGTGCTTTGCGTTTTCAGGGCTTTCGCGACCGCGAATTTTAGCCGCACTTTAAGCGAGCTTAGCGGAATGTTCCACCAGCTGCATAACACGTCATCCCCGCGAGTTACTGTACAGAATGAAAACACTCCACAGTATCTGTTAGTGCAATTAGCTGTCTCCCTTTTCCCCCATTGAAACTGGCATGGCATTTATTTGCGGATTTTAATCGACATTCGCGGGATGTGCCTCGCCATTTCAGGGTTTATCACCGACATTCTTGGGATTTGCCTTGCCATTTCCGGGACTTTCATCAACCTTCGCGGATTACCGACGACATTCTCGGGATTTGCCTCACCATTCGCGGTTTGGTCCTCTCTATTCGCAGATTTTAATCGACATTCGTGGGATTTGCCTCGCCATTTCTGGGTTTATCGCCGACATTCGCGGGATTTGCATCACCATTTCTGGATTTATCGCCGACATTCGCAGGTTTTGTCTCGCCATTTCCAGGAGTTTCATCGACCTTCGCAGATTACCGACATTCTCAGGATTTGCCTCACCATTCGCGGTTTGGTCCTCTCTTTTCACGGATTTTCGCGACTCGGGAACCTATCCCCCCTTTTCCATTGAAACAATGCCCCGCTATTCGCAATTCGTGGCATTTTCCAGGAACATATCCCCCGCGAATAGCGGGGTCCCATGGTATTAGCCTCGCACGTTGTGTTAGGAATATGTAAAGCTATTATAATGGTGGTGTGAGTGAGTCCACCTGGTTATCAGATCTACTACAATCTACATACTCCAGAGAAGCTCTGCATTGTTAAATGCTCTGTATTGTTTCGGGATGCGAAACGAAGGCATTTCTTGCTGGGACCTCCCTGAAGTAGGTCACCATGGGATCGAATGCAGAGAAAAAGCTCAAGAGCGATGGTCAAAACAACAATAGTCAGACAACTCGGATGTCCAAGGTATCCCAGCAAACCACACATGCTTAATCAGGTCGAGATTATTGTAGATGAGAATGTGAGCTTTGGACATTTGTGGAAATTAGATTGGAAAGATGCAGGAATGGGCGGGGGGCGGGGCAGCAGGGGGAGAGTAGGGAGGGGGAGAGCAGTGAGGGGGAGAGTAGGGAGGGGGGTAGAAGAAAACAAAAACTTCTAAAATTTCATGTTATTATTATTATAATACGAGTTCCCTTACAAGGAAGAGCTCAAAGCCTGTGCTATTATTACCAACCTATGGCTGCTTGTCCATGCTCCATCCTTTTTCAAAATCCTGAATATCAAGCAAATAAGCAGCACGTACCATTTTAAAAGTGTTTGATACGACTCGGCTGGAGTTTGAAGCACCGACCTCCCAGACTAACCTAGAGTGGTTCCAGAGTGAACACTCCAACCAATATATCACCGAGTCTGGTAAATAAAGCCATTTTGCTTGTAAACAATTCAAATTAAAGTTTACACCTTTAACAATGCACCTTTGCTCGACATCCAGATCCAAATATACTTTATACACTGCACGCTTGTTCCATCAGAGAGTTACACTGTTTATGTAATGTAGGGTTTATTTATCGATCTAGCGGAGGTTGAAGCAAGTCGGATTGATGAAACACACGTTTGTGTGCCACTTCATTGCTGTGCGTACCTAGAGGCGCCAGGTCGGGCATGACTCCCCCGGCATGTGACGCGTGCCTTTTCATGGACACACAAAAGCACCGGCGACTCTCGGAGCAAAGCACATGAGGTCATGGGAAAGAAGCCCAGGTCTGCTTTAACCCCCATCCTCCCACCTCGTCCCCTTCCTCTCCCCCTCCTCCACCATCCCACCCTAGCTTGTGTGCCCATCTTCTAGCGGAGCTGAACTCAAGCTCCTCCAGACAAGAGTGCGTTTTACTCACGTCACGGATTATTTATACTGCAATTAAACTGCTGCTCATACTTCGACCGCACCGTCGTCAGCGGCCATTGCTATCTGCGGGAGTAATGGTCACGGAAGAGATCAGCATGTTCCATTCAAAGCGGGAGGAAAGTTAAATGGTCGTGAAACTTGTGAACTGTATTAAATAACTCAGGTTTTATACCAGGTTTAGACTGGAGCGCAGTCACACAACGCCAGGAAGGGGCGATTTTCCATGTCCGACATCATGAAATGAGCTGTCATGGCCGGTTGGCCATGTTGAATGAAAGGCTCATACATGTGGCAAGTACACATGACCAGTCCACCGATCACAAACATATATAACATATATCACAAACACAAAATAGGTACAACTTTAGCTCCTCCCCCTACCGCTATGGTAAAACTTTGACTCCTCCCCCCCACCCCATGCTAAAACCTTGACTCCTCCCCCCACCCTATGCTAAAACTTTGTCTCCTCCCCCCACCCCATGCTAAAACTTTGTCTCCTCCCCCTACCTCTATGGTAAAACTTTGACTCCTCTCCCCCCCCCCCCATGCTAAAACCTTGACTCCTCCCCCCACCCTATGCTAAAACTTTGTCTCCTCCCCCTACCTCTATGGTAAAACTTTGACTCCTCCTCCCCCCCACCCCATGGTAAAACTTTGACTCCTCCCACACCCTATGCCGAAACTTTGTCTCCTCCCCCTACCTCTATGGTAAAACTTTGACTCCTCCCCCCCCTCTCCCCATGGTAAAACTTTGACTCCTCTCCCCCCCCACCCCATGGTAAAACTTGGACTCCTCCCCCCCCCCACCCCATGGTAAAACTTTGACTCCTCTCCCCCCCCCACCCCATGGTAAAACTTTGACTCCTCCCCCCCCCTCACCCCATGGTAAAACTTTGACTCCTCTCCCCCCCCCACCCCATGGTAAAACTTTGACTCCTCCCCCCCCCCTCACCCCATGGTAAAACTTTGACTCCTCCCCCCCCCCACCCCATGGTAAAACTTGGACTCCTCCCCCCCCACCCCATGGTAAAACTTGGACTCCTCCCCCTCCCCCCCCCCCACCTCGAAGGTAAAACTTTGACTCCTCCCCCCCCCACCCCTATGGTAACACTTTGACTCCCCCCCCCCCCCCCCCAACCCCTATGGTAAAACTATGACTCCTTCCGTCCCCCACCCCCCACCCTATCACCCATCCTTTCCCAGTATGTTCCATGTATACTCCTCACAAGAGACCAAGTTTTGTCATAATCCGTCCATACCTTTTTGAGATATTGTGCTCGAAATCATTTTTGGTCCAATCGCTCAATGGTGAATAATCACTTATAAAATTATAGTATCTGGATCCAGATCTTCACCAAAATCTAATGATTGCGTCCATGTCACACACCCAACTTGTCACCAAATGTTGGCCAAATACGTCCACAACACTTTGAGATATCCTGCTCACAGATAGATGATTTTGAAATCCTCAATAAAATGATGATTTTGAAATACGATCAATACGGAGCTGCTCCTGATCCGGAAATGAACAAGATGATGACGATTCTCTCTGGTTTGTTAATATATCTCCATACAATCTTGATTTAACATTGTATTTTGTTATAATAATGCTACAGTATTAATTGCCTCCACTACCAAAGGTGGATGGAGGTTATGTTTTAACCCCTGTCTGTCCGTTTGTCTGTGAACAAAATATCTCAAAAAGTTGTGGACGGATTCGGACGAAACTTGGCAGAGAGGTAGCGGATGTGACAAGGACGAAATGATTCGATTTTGGTGAAGATCTGGATTTGGATTCACATATGAGAATTATTTAATTTTTTAAAAGTGATTCTTTACCATTGAGTGATAGGGCGAAAACCAACAGATAGCAGGGTATCTCAAAAAGTTATTGATGGATTTGGACGAAACTTGGTGGACATGTTGTGTGTCTGACAAGAAGAATCGATTCAATTTTGGTGAAGATCCGGATTCGTATCCAGGTAGTGGAATTTTAAAGTGATTCTTCACCATTGGGAGAAACATAGCAGGAGATCTCAAAAAAGTGGTGGACGGATGATTTCGATTAAATGTGATTCTGCATTGAGATTTTCTGGTCTACTCAGGGATACAAAACGTAAACTGTTCACCTGGCGGAGGTATGCTCTCTATACTGAGTGCCGTTCTAGTTTGTGAATGGAATGATGCTGTTTGGAATGAAAATATAGATGGATTTTAAAGCAGAGTGAGGAAATGACGCAAGGGTTTCCACCCGTGACATTCGCTGATTCAGCATTTGCAGTTTTGCCATTGACCACATGTAGAAACATTCAGGCGTATTATGTTTTTTGCCCAAGTCCTTCACGAACCGGCTGTCAATGCCTGACGTTCGACTGAAGGTGGCACAGAAATGTGGCATTGATTATGCCTCTGTCGACGAAGTCGCCGGAGGCTTTATGTTTTCAGGTTGTCCGTCCGGCTGTCCGTCCGTCCATGATAGGTTTTTGTTGCCGCGATAACTTTAGAACAGCAAAAGGAATGATAGTCAAACTTGGTGCAGGTATGTATAATGAGGTAAAGATAAAATGATTAGATTTTGGGGTCACGAGGTCAAAGGCCGAAGGTCAGAGGCCGTGTTAGGTACAAATCCTGTTACCGCAATAACTTGTGAACCAGTGATGGGATTCTGACCAAAGTTGGTACACTTATGTAGAATGATGTAAAGATGATTAGATTTTGGGGTCAAGAGGTCAAAGGCCGAAGGTCAGAGGCCATGTTAGGTACAAATCCTGTTACCGCAATAACTTGTGAACCAGTGATGGGATTCTGACCAAAGTTGGTACACTTATGTAGAATGATGTAAAGATGATTAGATTTATGGTCAATAGGTCAAAGGCCGAAGGTCAGAGGCCATGTTAGGTACAAATCCTGTTACCGCAATAACTTGTGAACCAGTGATGGGATTCTGACCAAAGTTGGTACACTTATGTAGAATGATGTAAAGATGATTAGATTTATGGTCAATAGGTCAAAGGCCGAAGGTCAGAGGCCATGTTAGGTACAAATCCTGTTACCGCAATAACTTGTGAACCAGTGATGGGATTCTGACCAAAGTTGGTACACTTATGTAGAATGATGTAAAGATGATTAGATTTATGGTCAATAGGTCAAAGGCCGAAGTCGTTAATAGGTCTCTAACTTGAGAACGGCTGAGGTGATCCAATTCAGACTTGGTATAGGTAACAGGTACGAATAATGATGTAAAGATGAAATGATTAGAATTTGGGGCCAACTGGTCAAAGGTCAAAGGTCAAAATCTGTTATAAGCTTATAACTTGAGAACGTCTGAAGTGATATAATTCAAACTTGGTACCGGTATGTATAATGATGTAAAGATTAACTGATTAGAATTTGGGGCCAAAGGTCAAAGATCAAAGTCTGTATTAGGTATATAACTTGAGAACGTCTGAAGGGATCTAATTCAAATTTGGTACAGATCTGAATAATGATGTAAAGATTAACTGATTAGATTTTGGGGTCCTGAGGTCAAAGGTCAGAGGTCATGTCAGGTAAAAATGTGATAACTTGAGAACAGCTGAATGGATTTAAAGCAAACTTGGCATAAGTATTATAATGATGTAATAATGTGGGCGGAGGCATGTCGGTCGACGTCGTGACGTCGAAGAGTGTCGTTCTAGTTGGTTCATGGTTTATCATTCAGCGTTTCTGCATTGTTTGTTTGCATTTGGCTTCCCATCAGTGTGTAGCATGGGTACATCGCTAGTTTTCACCCCTCAGCCCAAATTGGGCGAAGGGGTATTGTCGTCATGGGCGTCCGTCAACTTTTGGTTTCCGTCAATTTCAAGGAGAACAGCTTGTTCAATTAAATCCATTTTTGCAGTGTGTGTTGGGGTTGCGTATAGGAAGGTTCCTTTCGAAAATGGGAACGCTGCGATTTTCAATATGGCCGGCACGGCAGCCATCCGGGCATCCGTCAACTTTTGGTTTCCGTCAATTTCAAGGAGAACAGCTTGTTCGATTAAACCCATTTTTGCAGTGTGTGTTGGGGTTGAGTAGAGGAAGGTTCTTTTCGAAAATGGGCGCGCTGCTATTTTCAATATGGCCGCCACGGCAGCCATCTTGAAATTGGTTTCAGTCAATTTCGAGCAGAACGGCTTGTCCCATTAAATCCATTTTTGCAGTGTGTGTTGGGGTTGAGCAGAGGAAGGTTCCTTTCGAAAATAGGCGCACTGCGATTTTCAATATGGCCGCCACGGCAGCCATCTTGAAATTGGTTTCCACCATGCATGGGCTGAGGGGTTACGCCCGCATTGTGGTGTTATTTATTAATATTTATGGGGGTAGCAGGATGGATAGCCGAGACGCGTGCACACCCCCCACTGAGCAGTCTCACTGAGCAGTCTCGCCAGGGGTTTAAAAGTCGAGACAGCTAAAAAACAACCTGTGTGTGCACCATCCCTCGGATGGACGGATTCACGTTAAGCTGGGCATCTCGTCTGCTAGCATTAGTTAGTGGAGGTTAAATATCCCACGGTGTTCTTCGCCAAGGGTAGCCGAGCTATCGCAAGCACCATGAACAAATTACCAAATACCTGCCATGACCTGCTTAGTCAAAAGCTAGGCCAGACCGGCGGGTTCGTTATCGGCTTAGACCATCTCACATTCCACCATCTCACATTTTGCTGCCTGACCCGACAAGAAGGTGGGAATAATTGTGACCTTAAAGAAAAGAAGGAATCTTATTTTATATATATATATATATATATATATATATATATATATATATATATATATATATATATATATATATATATATATATCCGTATGGTTCTGACTATTGTGATTTTCATTCTTTAACCTTTTGAATGGCCTGTGCAGTTAAAATCATATGGAGATCATACAAAAGATCCCATGTTTGCAAGACCGGCCCTTTATTCTATTCCATACTTGATAACAATACAGACTAGAACGACACTCGGTAGAGGACACACCTCCACCAGCCTGAACAATTTACATTTTCGATTCCACTGATGGGCCGGATCACAATCTGGATCTTCACCAAAATTGAATCAAATCTTCCGTGTCACACACCCAACCTGTCCACCATGTTTGGTCCAAATCTGTCCATAACGCTATGAGATATCCTGATCACAGACAGACAGACAAATCGATAGACAGACAGACAAACTCAGTGGCAGAGGTAATAATACCAATACAGAGTACAGTGCAGTATAATGTGTTACAATATAAATAAGTCAGTAAGTCGACAGCTTAAGATAGGATAAACTAATAAAGATTTGGCCCAAATATCCCTTTAGTTTGTCCATATTTACTTTAATGTGGGGCATTTTGACAAAACACAACACACATAGAGCGAGACTTCACGTTATCAAGGTGTGTTTCAGCA
This sequence comes from Myxine glutinosa, assembly GCF_964187855.1. Taxonomy (NCBI): domain Eukaryota; kingdom Metazoa; phylum Chordata; class Myxini; order Myxiniformes; family Myxinidae; genus Myxine; species Myxine glutinosa. Next base: position 82,477,317 of record NC_136274.1, read on the forward strand.
AAGACCTTCATTTGGGATAGAATAGCTGCAAATGCAATTATTGGGCTTAGAGATTGAAAATGTCCATTTGGCGGGGTCATTCACAGCGGTCCAGGAGGACCACATGCTAAGGAAAAGAAGAGGTGAGACTGTTGCAAAATCCTCAAGCACGCATTCCTGATTGGAGCAGAGCAGCGGCACGGCATGTTTTGGAGAGGGCACATCACAGATGCGGGCATTCCTCGATGCACAATCATGGTAGGGGCAAGTGAACCACCGGTGGAATGCGGGACTAGAACCACGTGGCCATTCATGGGGTAAAACCATGGTTTAGACCCCCCTGGATGTATCGTGTGTGAAGCGCGACATGCCAAAGCAATTAGCAGGTCTTAAGTTCCTTGTAGAACTTGTGACAAAGGTGAGTGTCGACTTGAGATGTCAAACACACCTATAATCTAATAATGTTGATTAAGAGGTTGAGAAAAAATTGGAGTGTTTTAAATAAATAAATAAATAAATAAATATAAGCCACCGCACTCATTAGGAGTGATTTTAAAGACTGTAGCTCATATTCAATCTCTATCTCTATCTGACCTTCAACAAAATTCTCTGGACACCATTAATTTGTGCCATTTGTTGCCTATTTATCAGACGACAAAACCGACAACCCACAAAATCTCTTCCATGAGCATTGACAGAGGTGAATCCGAGGAAAGAGACATCCATAAATATTCCACTTCCACACAAGCTCAGTGGTCACCAGCTCGTTTTGAATGGTGACACCTACAAACAGCATTCCAGGTTCCGTATTCCAGTGCTACTAATGCCTCATTCCTATTTTAGGCCCTATCCTGAGACGATCCGTCACCCTATTTTACTCCATGGAGGAACGGCACTGCTTCACTCACCACAAGCGGCCAACTTTAGGGACTCGTGGAGTGAAGGCGGAGTTGTTGGGGGGGGGGGGGGGAGTAGGGGGTCGCATTCCAGTGGAACGGTTCATTGTGCCGATCATGGCGCCACTTCCAACACCCGCCGCATCGCCCGTGCCGCGTACCAGGCCCACGGGCGGTAATCAGAAACACACCAAACCCCACGCGTGCTTTCTTGTTGTGCTGCCTAAATTATTATTTGCAGCAAAGGCAGCGTGAGGTCAGTGGCGGGGAATGCGAGACCCGTGTAAGAATGTGCTGCAGCTCCCAGATTCGGTTCCCCGGGTGTACATGAAGGCGCATGCTCGCGGAAAAATGGAGGCGTCTCACCGCCAGTCGTTTAGGAACCTCAGGGGCAACGTTTTCCAGGCTCAGGAGTGATCGTGATAGATGACAGAACAGTACACGATTTGTTTTGTCTTTTTCATGTTACAGGTTCGGTTGCACCTGTTTCCATCATCTGCTCAAGCAGAGGATCTCCACAAATGGAATGCAAGTTCATTGCCTCGAAGGACAACCTACTTAAGGTGTAATGCAATCGGAGTGTCGCATACTCAGGCAAAACGGTTCTACGATCAACAGGATGTCCTGAATAGGAAGACGGCCCAAGGAGGGCACCAAAAATTAAGGATATTCCTTTTGGACCCTCAATTCTCACGTTTTCCAAGAAAAAGCCGGTGATGATTGAAATTTAAAAAAAGCAATCCTAATCTCTGATAAATTCCTGAAGTTCCAACCCCAACTTCATCTTCATCTTCCTGCCCCTGCTGACTGTATGGAAAGTTTATCCATGAGAGGCGGTAGAAGTGTGGAACTCGAGAAAAAGGCTTTGGAGAACACAGAGCAATGCGAGGTGTGTCTAAAAGCAACAAACTCAGTGGATTAGAGACCAAGCAGGTGACAGATATGCAGTACACTCAGAAAGAATCTCAACAAACAAAAGGACTTCTCCTCAAACCCCAGAAACAACAGAAAAACCAAGGAGGAATTTGGAGTTACGCGAGTGCAGAGTTATTGCACGTTCCCGGAGCATTGCACCGCGCGGCCTGTCTCACCTCGTCACCTTTAACAGCAGAACACACACATGATGTAACCATTCCTTGACAGAAAACATATGCAAAAGGGAAAAATGTAACCATTTAAACAAATATACAAAAAAAATTAAAGAACCTACGTCACCAAGCCAAGGCAAACAGGACGGTCAGAGACATTCTCGGTTCCGAAAGCCTCGGCCAAAACTGTTGCAGAGGCAACTGATGAAATTTGGGCGCAGACTTCATTGAGGGTGTTCAATCTGACCCTGGTGATCCCACAAACAGAACTCTGGACGATGCGTCTTGCTTGCCTTGGGACAGCTATTACAAAGTCGAGCAATTCTCTTAATGAAAGGATGCCCATTCAAAATGGGGGGAAAGTTGATGATCGAAATACAGCTTACAGGCCCCTGCTGTCATAGACACACCAAAAAAGGGCCTCAAAGCTGCCCTCATAGCTATACAAACTCACATCTGAACAGGCTTGTCTGGGTTCAAATATCGACCCAGCTGTGAACTGTCCGCCCTGTATGCAGGCATTCCTCAATGGTCTCCTTGCCTGAACCCTGGTCTGCTTGCCTGAACCCTGGTCTGTGTGCCCGTCTGATTGCCTGAACCCTGGTCTGCTTGCCTGAACCCTGGTCTGCTTGTCTGAACCCTGGTCTGCTTGTCTGAACCCTGGTCTGTTTGCCCGTCTGATTGTCTGAACCCTGGTCTGTGTGCCCTTCTGCTTGTCTGAACCCTGGTCTGTTTGCCCGTCTGATTGTCTGAACCCTGGTCTGTGTGCCCATCTGATTGCCTGAACCCTGGTCTGTGTGCCCATCTGCTTGTCTGAACCCTGGTCTGTGTGCCCATCTGATTGCCTGAACCCTGGTCTGTGTGCCCATCTGCTTGTCTGAACCCTGGTCTGTGTGCCCATCTGATTGCCTGAACCCTGGTCTGTGTGCCCGTCTGATTGTCTGAACCCTGGTCTGTGTGCCCATCTGCTTGTCTGAACCCTGGTCTGTGTGCCCATCTGATTGCCTGAACCCTGGTCTGTGTGCCCATCTGATTGCCTGAACCCTGGTCTGTGTGCCCATCTGCTTGTCTGAACCCTGGTCTGTGTGCCCATCTGATTGCCTGAACCCTGGTCTGTGTGCCCATCTGATTGCCTGAACCCTGGTCTGTGTGCCCATCTGCTTGTCTGAACCCTGGTCTGTGTGCCCATCTGATTGCCTGAACCCTGGTCTGTGTGCCCGTCTGATTGTCTGAACCCTTGTCTGCGTCTTGAACCCTTGGCAGGGTGATTTGTCAATTTGTGTGGCGTCCCTTGGATTTGCCTTCATCCCATTGGTGGACTTTAAAATCCCACGGTGTCCTCCGTGAAGAGTAGGAGAATTATTGCCGACACCCTGAACAAAATGAAAATTCCTCCTCTCACCTACAGGGGGAACTGTAACAGCGACACAGCATCGCCACCAACAAATGATGATCCTGCCCACGGTCATGGGCTGCATAATAAAGAAGAAGAAGTAAGCTGCCCTCCAAACACATTCAGGAAATCAGTTATTGTAGAAAATGTACTAAAAAAAAAAAGTACACATGACTGACTGTGATACCTTTCAATAAAATGTCGTTCGCCATTTGGGTTTATTTTTCAGTGGGATCAAATGTCACCAGGATGAATGTCATCGCAAGAGCACGAAGTTGTTTGCTCCCTGGACAAAATGCACTTTCAAACTTCATCGGAACATACATGTGAAACATTCCCATTTCGTTATTTATACTAGGCCAAGAGCTACTCGAATTCAACTCACCCGGTCAAGTATAGGGGTTACCACTTTGCCTCTCACCACCTCAATGGATCCATGAAGCTCCAGGAATGATAAGCCTCTAACAAGAGGGCAAGCCATTCAAAATATGTCCTTTGAACTTTTTGCTTCTTTCCTTGTGAGTGAAAGTTCAGTGATTTAATAAAAAATACAAAATAAAAATTCAAAGACTAAGGTTAACTATCAAGATGGAAGTAAGGGGCAACATAATGATGTTATAACAGCATTTAACCACCCCCACAACCCCACCAAAGGTTCTCCTTTCAAAGGGGACATTAAGCTGCTCGAGCTATTATGTATATGGACATTAAACATCCAATAGTATCTTTTAAAAAGATTATGTCTGCATGTCTGAGCCCTGGTCTGCATGCCAGTACCCTGGTCTGCATGCCAGTACCCTGGTCTGTTTGCCTGAACCCTAGTCTGTGTGCCCCTCTGATTGTCTAAATCCTGGTCTGCATGCCTGTAACCGGGTCTGCTTGCCTGAAACCTGGTCTGCATGCCAGAATCTTGGTGTGCGTTTCTGAGCCTGGTCTCCTTTGCCTGAACTCTGGTCTGCATGCCAGTACCCTGGTCTACTTGCCTGAACCCTGGTCTGTGTGTCCGTCTGATCCCTGGTCTGCATGCATGTACCCTGGTTTGCTTGCCTGAACCCTGGTCTGCATGCCTGAACCCTGGTATGCACGTCAGAACCCTGGTATGCACATCAGAACCCTGGTATGCACGTCAGAACCCTGATATGCATGGCTGAACTCCGGTGGGCATGCCTGAGCCCTAGTCTGCTCGACTGAACCCTGGTCTGCCATTCATCATCCAGAGCCAGACCAGCTCTGTGTACCGGCCACTTGCATGCCCTTGGATCGTGCCTGCCACAAGCCCTCACTTGCCCCTTTCTTGCGTGAGTCCTGGTATTTGTCGGTGCCATTAGCGGGTTCGGCCTTATTTATCTCTGCTGTATATCTGTGTCCTTTGACCTCCAGATCTGTACCGTTTATTGAGAGTCTTGTCTACATTTTTCCGGAATACTTTGTAAATACTCCCCACCCCCTTCTCCACACTTTAATTATAAGAGGCGTTTTCCTTTTTTCTTGCCTTCCCACGCGAACGCGGCCAGGTTCAGCTTCATTGAATGATCCTTGGGGAATCGAATGAATTAATTGAACACAGTACTTTTAACACCGCTTCAGTCCTTCGCAGGGGTCTTATACCCCTGGCGCAGATGGTCTGTGTTAACGGAGAACGTCTGATGCGAGTAATATAGAGTTGTTCTCAATTTTACAGTAACTTCTGGTGAACATCTTTTTGGGGATTATTGGAGTAAATAATGGCAACGAAAAGACCAAACGAGCTTGGAGTGAGCACATTCCCCTGCATAACGCTGTTCGACATATTGAATGGGCCAGAACACAATGGAATCGCACACACACTCGTCCCAGAATGCCATCATGACGTTGATGGATGGTGTTTTTAAAATTTGCTTCAGCACCTGAATTTTGAGATTACTTTCCGTGAAAGCTTTGTGAAGTTCCATACTCTGCTCCACAAAACTTAATAATAATAATAATAATAATAATAACAACAACAACAATTGTATCCATATAGCGCCTTTTGCCTATGGATACAAGGCACTGAAATAAAGAGAGAGAAGAGGGGATCTTCAGATAAGATAAATAATTATCTGCTCGAAACAGGTGTATAACACTGATCTGCTCTGGAACCACACAGGTATTCTGGTATTACATTCTCATTGGCGTGTATGATGGAGGAGAGAATCTTCCCTCTGATAGAAATGAAGGATATGCTAGGCGAGTTGCCGCGGACCCTTTTACGCCTTTAGTTTGTAAGTGGTAACAATGGCTCCATCTTTCAGGTCATGTGGTACCGTTTCTTGACTTAATAGCTAGGAAAAGAGAGCATCACATGTCCATGACTGTGAAGACCCCAAAGTGGTACACTTCTGTTGATATTTCTTCTGGTCCTGAGGCTTTGTTCTTTATAATCATGTTAACTGCTTTGGTCATTACATCCGCCATCAAAGGTGGGTGGAGGTTACGTTTTCACCCCTGTCTGTTTGTTACTTGGTAAAATAAAAATTTTTTATAAGTATGTTGATCACTTCAGTTTGTGTGTGTGTGTTTGTGTGTTTGTGTGTGTGTGTGTGTGTGTGTGTGTGTTTGTATTGTTACGTTTGTGGGGGGTAGGTAATAAAATACCAGGTAGGATTGTATGGGTAGTGTGCTCTAAATGTCGCAAAGAAGAAGAAACCTTCCTGTAACTAAGGAGGGCCGGATGTCGCGTAAGTGTATATTTGTCTACATGCGAGGGGTGGAGCTATGCTAATTAGTTATGGTATAAGGGTAGATTCCCTGTGTGTAGTTGCCCCTGTGGTTTTCCCTTCATCTATCTATAATTCCACTAATCTCTGTGTGTATGTATGTATGTATGTATGTATGTATGTATGTTTGTCTGTGACCGCTGTTTCTCGACAACTACCGGTCCGATATACTTGAAACTTGCCAGGTATATTGCTGGGGATCCCAGGATGTGCCTTTTCAAGGTTTCATATTAATCGGAGAAGTAGTTACCGAGCTATGTCCAAAAAACGATTCAACCAATCAGAGAGCAGCGAGCTATCACGTGTGCCGAACGTGGCGAACAGACTCTGCCTCGGACGGCACATTTGAGAGCGTATTCATTTATTTCCCGTCGGCAAACTATGTTGGCGCTATGTTGGCGTTAAACTATGTTTTAAAACTAATTAAAACTAATTTGCAATTCTTTCGCTTTGCGATGCGATTTGCGATTGCGTTAAACTCGCTCGGGCGTTAAACTATGTTTTAAAACTAATTAAAACTAATTTGCGATTCTTTCGCTTTCCTGCGCGTTTGTCTATGGCGATTTCTTTACCAAACTCCGCAAGCCGTTCGCTTTGGACCAAACCATTTCATGTAAATAGAGGGGGGGGATTGTCACCGTACTCGCAAGCCGTTCGCTTTGGACCAAACCATTTCATGTAAATAGAGGGGGGGGATTGTCACCGTACTCGCAAGCCGTTCGCTTTGGACCAAACCATTTCATGTAAATAGAGGGGGGGGGGGGGGGGGATTGTCACCGTACTCGCAAGCCGTTCGCTTTGGCTTTGCGAATGGACCAAACCATTTCATGTAAATAGAGGGGGGGGATATACTTTTAGATATATATATAGTACGGGCATGCCCTAGTTTCTTACAACACTTACAACACCAGCCATGCAATCAGCGCCTGCAATTATATAAACCACACAACCGCCGACCGGATCCGGACATTCGACCACGATGACACGACCCAGCGAATCATCTCAAGGGCGTGAAGAAGGCCGTGAGGCCCCGCCCCGAAAGGAACAATTGGTCAGGACGGCCATAGAGCGATGTGATGGCACGATTGGAGCGCGGGTGATGTCAGAAAGAACATTCTCGCACGAAGGACAAAAAGGCAGAGCACCGCCATTTTCTCTCTCTTGGTTCGGGGTTTCATGACAGGCAGTTACATTTTGCATTCCCTGTCTCTCTCTCTCTCTCTTGCGCTGGGTTTGATTGTGGGTGGACGCACTTTTCTCTCTTCTGTCCTGGTGGTCGTCGCGAGCAGTCACGCATTTTGCTTGCTCCAGCTTTTGGCGAAGCTCCGTTCCCTGGTTCTCGAGTCGCTCATTTGTCTGTCAAGACCTGCATCTCATCCTGTTACTGTCGCTTATTATTTTCTCTCTCGTGTCCTGGTCGCATTTTCACTCTCCCTGTTCCAGGTTCGGGAAAGGCAGACGCATCCTTTCCTCTCCTTGGTGCTGGCTTAGTGACGGCTGTGCTTGGTGCCGTGTGCGCCTGAAAGGAACATCGGGGCTCGGTGCAGCCGAGCAGGAAGGACGGGGAAGGAGCGCGGGCCTGTTCGCTTCACGTTGGTGGCTGGTGGGGAACGTGACCGCGCCAAGGCGTGTTTTCCTGCGCAGGGACGTGGGACATGTGACGGTCCCGAACGGTCAAGGACGCCAGGCGGAGTAGCAGGCAAACGCACCACACACATTTTTACTTTCGTTTATTTCTCCCTGTGTCTGTATATGAGTCCGCTGGAGGGTCCCTCGGTTAGGAATTTAGTGACATTGGTTTTTTGCATTGATTTTTTAAATTAAATCCTTTATTTGTTGAATTTCAATTCCTTGTCCTGTCCTGTTTATTTGTGGTGGTTCGGATAAAACCCCATGCCGCGCCCGTCCGTCCAGGTAAACTCTCACTGCCCTCCACTACCCGCGTGCATGCTGAAGAGCTAACACCGCCATAGTTTGAGTATACATCTTGGAGTTAAAGCTCGGTTGGCCATCCGTCACCCAGGGTGGTTAATTCTGGGGACAAGACAGTATGTGTTTGTTTGTTTGTGTGTGTGTTTGTCTGTCTGCTCACTTCTACATTCCTACAGGTCACAATTTCAAACCGATCTTCACGAACCTTCAAATAGTACAGTTCGTGGTCTGACAAAATCCTATTTATTTTTTAGCTCAAAAGGTCAACATGGGCCGAATTTCTAAAATTGACAATTTTCATCTGATTAACTTAAGATTTGAAGACGATTTGCATATCTGGTCACTGAATTCAACAGCCAACTATTTTTGAGTTAAACATAGGCCAAAAGGTCAACATATGCCAACTTTCTAAAATCCTCAATTTTCATCCGATTGACTTGAAATCTGAATAGGAAACTGAAACCAACCACCAACTATTTTTGAGGAAAACATAGGCCAAAAGGTCAACATAGGACTAAGTTCGAACCACTTTTCCCAACTTTCTAAAATCCTCAATTTTCATCCGATTGACTTGAAATCTGAATAGGATTTGCATATCAGCTAACTGAAACCAACCACCATTTTGAGGTCAACATAGGCCAAAAGGTCAACATAGACCAAATTTATAAAATTGACCATTTTCATCCAATTAACTTAATTTGAAGATTTGCATATCAGGTCAAATAATTCAACCACCAATTATTTGTGAGGTCAAAAGGATGCTCTCCGGAGTGCCATTCTACTTTGTTCTCTTTTTCCAAGTTTTGCTCTATGAGTGATTTTTCATTTGTCTGTCCGCTCACTTATACTTGCCTACAGGTCACAATTTTAAACTGATCTTCACGAAACTTCACCAAATGGCAGAGTTGGTGGTCTGACAGCTCCTATTTGTTTTTGAGGTCAAAAGGTCAACATAGGCCAAATGTCAACCACTTTTTACAAATGTCTAAAATCCTCAATTTTCATCCGATTGACTTGAAATTTGAATCGGATTTTCATATCAGCTTACTGAATTCAATCGCAAACTATTTTTGAGATCAGCATATACCAAAAGGTCAACATAGGTCAAAGGTCAATAACTTTTTCAAATTTCTAAAATCCTCAATTTTCATCTGATTTACTTGAAATTGGAATAGGATTTTCAGGTCAGCTTAATGAAATCAACCACCAACTATTCTGAAGTCATCATAGGCCAAAAGATCAACATGGCCAAAGGTCTAAAGCCTTTTCAGATTTCTAAAATCCTTAATTTTCATCTGATTGACTTGAAATTTGAATAGGATTTTCATATCAGCTTGCTGAATTCAATCAACAATTATATTTGAGGTCAACATAGATCACAAGGTCAACATAGGCCAAATTTCTAAAATTGTCAATTTTCATCTGATTAACTTAAAATTTGAAGCCAATCTGCATATCAGGTCATATAATTCAACCACCAATTATTTTTGAGGTTAAAAGGTTGGGTGTATGACAAGGATGAATTGCTTCGATTTAGGTGAAGATCCAAATCCGGATCCGGATACAAGAATTTTAAAAATTATTTCAGTGATTCTTCACCATTGAGCGATCAGGCCAAAAACAATATATAGCACGATATTACAAAAGGTTGTGGACGAGTTATCACAAAACTTGATGGATGAGTTGGGTATGTGACAATAACAAGCCAATTCGATTTTGGTTCAGGTCCGTATGCGGATCCGACCGATCAGTGGGATACAAAATGTAAAATGTTCAGCCTGGCAGAGAAATGTGCTCTACCGAGTATGGTTATAGTTTTAACTTGTGGTCAGGGAGCGTCCTTTCTTTGGATAACACATTATCTACTTCAACCACCAACATTGTGAAAAATAGAGAGCATCTGTTAAGACGCGTTACTGCCATCCTTTAAGAATGTCACTTGTCTGCCAGAGGTTTGGTAGCACTTTGGTTTTTCAATGGTGTTGTTCCTTGGCATTGTGTTCTGAGGACCTGTTTGAGGCAGTGATAGCAACTTCTGGAATCACCTTTATTGCAGCAAAATTTCTTGCATCTGCCGTGCTGTGCGAATCCACCAGTTGCTTTGCATTTCACCAAGTTTCGCTTGCATCTTCACGTGTGTTTGTTTATAGTGGTATTTTGCTTGCGATCGAGGATGGTGAAGTTTTGACCTTTGAAAGCGTAATGCTTTTCATTTGATTGTTCTTCGAGCCAAAGGATTTGGTGATTTCGACTCTAGTAGGGGACTTTCAGTTTATTATGATCATCAAATTGTCTCTGTTGCAAGCACACGTGCACCATGTTCACCTGCCTATCCCCTTGAAGTTCCAGACAGCATGGTTAGATACAGAAACTTTGTTATAGTATAGCATGGACAGACCTTGGCACGAATGTATGGCGTTCAATCACAAGGATAGGTTCGGTGATGTTCAAGGGTATCACCCAGTTAACGGTCAATTCTTGGAACATTCCACAACCACAAATTCTATGCTAGGCCGGACAAAAATAAGTAAAATAAGACCAAGTCCTCTTTTGCAATATCCCCATTATCTACCCAAAAGTCATGGGACAGAAACTATTTTATTGAAGATGTCTAACAAGACATGGTGTACAGCATTTAAATATTTTTGGGACCTCCGTCATGGCATAATCACAGACTGGACCCTTGTTATGAAATCTACCACTAGTTTTTGATTGTTCCGATCTGGGTTTCTCCACCCTCACATACTAAAATACTCAATTTGGTGTCTGTCTGACAACAATACATTCGGTGATTACTTATCCAATCTCAAGCCAAACTTGAAAGGAGGGTTAAAGGTCATATGTTTGAGGTTGCAGCGACTTCATTTGCCCCTCTGCCCAAGGGGTTTTTCGTCTTGGACAAACGCCAAGTTAAGGCTCATCATGGCGTTTTTCCAAAGCCGCTTGTAATAACAAAAGTTATTAGAACGGCACTCAGTTAAGAGCATACCTCCACCTGTTGAACAGTTTACGTTTTGTATCCCACTGCTTGGCCAGATCTGGATTCGAACCTGAACAAAAATCGAATCGGCTTGTTATTGTCACCTAACCAACTCATCCACCAAGTTTAATCATAACTCGTTCATAACTTTTTAAAATATCATGTTATTTATCGCTTTTTACCCGATCTTTCAATGGTGAAGAATCAGTTAAAAATTAAATCATTATTGTAACCGAATCCATATTCAGATCTTCACGAAAATCGGATCGATTAATCCTTTTCACACACCAAACCTCTCCACCAAGTTTCGTCCAAATCCATCCCCAACTTTTTGAGATATCCTGCTATGTATCGTTTTTGCCCAATCTCCCAATGGTGAAAATTCACTTAAAAATTCAATTATTCTTGTGGCCGAATCCATATTCCTATATTCACCAAAATGGAATCTATTTCGTCCTTGCCACATACCCAACCTCTCCAACAAGTTTCATCTAAATCCGTCCCCAACTTTTTGAGATATCCTGCTCTATATCGGTTTTTTTCCCCTTTCACTCAATAGTGAAGAATCACTTTAAAAAAATTCTCCGATCCAGATCCGGATCTTCACCAAAATCTAAACAATTCTTCCTTGACACATACCCAACTTCTCCAACAAGTTTCATCTAAATCCGTCCCCAACTTTTTGAGATATCCTGCTTTGTATCATTTTTTCCCTATCTTCCAATGGTGAAGAATCACTGAAAAAAAATTCTCCGATCCAGATCCGGATCTTCACCAAAATCTAAACATTCCGTCCTTGTCACATACCCAACCTCTCCAACAAATTTCAGCCGAATACATCAACAACTTTTTGAGATATCCTGCTATATATCGGTTTTTTCCCCCTTTCACTCAATAGTGAAGAATCACTTTAAAAAAATTAGCCGATCCAGATCCGGATCTTCACCGAAATCTAAACATTCCGTCCTTGTCACATACCCAACCTCTCCAACAAATTTCAGCCGAATACATCAACAACTTTTTGAGATATCCTGCTATATATCGGTTTTTTCCCCCTTTCACTCAATAGTGAAGAATCACTTTAAAAAACAAATATCCGATCCAGATCCGGATCTTCACCGAAATCTAAACATTCCGTCCTTGTCACATACTCAACCTCTCCAACAAATTTCAGCCGAATACATCAACAACTTTTTGAGATATCCTGCTATATATCGGTTTTTTCCCCCTTTCACTCAATAGTGAAGAATCACTTTAAAAAAATTAGCCGATCCAGATCCGGATCTTCACCGAAATCTAAACATTCCGTCCTTGTCACATACTCAACCTCTCCAACAAATTTCAGCCGAATACATCAACAACTTTTTGAGATATCCTGCTATATATCGGTTTTTTCCCCCTTTCACTCAATAGTGAAGAATCACTTTAAAAAAATTAGCCGATCCAGATGCGGATCTTCACCGAAATCTAAACAATTCTTCCTTGTCACATACCCAACCTCTCCAACAAATTTCAGCCGAATACATCAACAACTTTTTGAGATATCCTGCTATATATCGGTTTTTTCCCCCTTTCACTCAATAGTGAAGAATCACTTTTAAAAAAATTATCCGATCCAGATCCGAATCTTCACCGAAATCTAAACATTTCGTCCTTGTCACATACCCAACCTCTCCATCAAATTTCAGCCGAATACATCAACTTTTTGAGATATCCTGCTATATATCAGTTTTTTCCCCCTTTCACTCAATAGTGAAGAATCACTTAAAAAACAAATATCCGATCCAGATCCGGATCTTCACCTAAATCTAAGCAATTCTTCCTTGTCACATACCCAACTTCTCCACCAAATTTCAGCCGAATACATCAACAACTTTTTGAGATATCTTGTTTACAAACAGACAAACAAAGAAACAGCCAGGTGTAAAAACATAACCTACATCAACCTTCGTTGTCCGAGGTTTTAACAACAATAATGATAATAACATAATATTATTATTGTTATTACAAAACAATACCCCCCTCTTCAAAGGGTTTTTGTGATGTACGATATTGCCCTCAACACCCGTACGGAAGTAAGTTTTATTATCGGGAATTTAAAAATATTATAAACCACAAACAAGTAAGATTACCTTTTTAAACAGTCGCTACCGCTTTCTAATATTAAACCGAAAGAAATTTGGAGGAATCCCGACATCCTTGAGGAATTCTATGCTTATCGCGTCCACCACAGATGAACGGACCTGAGCCTCGATTTACTGTGATCTATATACCCCACAGAGAATAATAACATGACCCTTCGTGCCGCTTCCGTGGGGAGTTGGTGAACTAGTTCCCCAAACAGGCAAACCGTACTTCTTTAAGACCTTGGAGTCGTCATCATTGAGCCTGTAACACGTTTTGCTACACCTGTCACATTCACCGTCATCAGACATGGAATGAACAATGCGCACTTGGCCTCGTTGCTCCTCAGAACCACTTTGCACATTTCAAAGAGGAAATGCACCCGTTCTTTGGAGCACGTAGTGCGACACCATGCGATTGATCAGGATGATGAAGGGCCTGTGTGCAGCTGCTGCTCTTCCTGGTATTTCACGGAATGCTCGACTCCATGAACTGTACTGGTGGGTGCTCGACATTCCAATGACTCCTCAAACTATTTTTTCACATCCTGAAGGTTGTTTGTGACAAATGAGTCACACATGTTATTTCAAACAATAAACCATTTACCAATTCGACATGCAGTGTTGATCTTTGTTGTTGTCTTCACCTCGTTACTACGTGCCCCGACCGTTGATTTGTGGACAGCTATGATGCTCGGGTGGTCAACATCATTCTCGTGGAGGTGCTCACTCTTTTTAAAGAGACTATACAAGGTAATTCCTCATTATTTCCTTACTTAGAACAGGTTGTGCTTATTCAGCCACAAAGAGGTTCCTCCATCTTGTTTGTTCTTCTTCAATCCTATCCGCACACTTCAATGCAATTCCCCTTTGTAAACAAACTTCATTTTCTGCAATTCTCCGCCGTGTATCTCAAAATATATTTGTCGCCTTCTCTTCCTTTTCCCCATTGGTGTCCAAAACATCGCTTCTTCAGTCAAATGTGCCTCTTGCTTTCCCATTATATGTCCTACCATCGCCATATTCGTTTGTTGGCCTGTGCCATGATGTCTCTTTCTCCAGCCCTCCTCGTTATTTCCTTATTATTTACCCTATTTTGCAATAAATTCTCTTTGGAATCCTTCTCAACCCTCCATGGTGGAAGACAGTCAGTTTGAGTTCCATTTCCTTGCTCATTTCCATGTTTCTGCGCTTTATAATAACACTGATTTGACATTGGATTTGAATACTCGAATACGAATACTTGAATCTCGGTTTTTAGTTAGAATTGTCTGAAATTCCAAATATTTGATAAAGAGTTAAACATTCCTTGACCTTTTGCAATTCTGTTTTTCTTGCGCAAACCACACTTCAAAGTTGGCCTCCAAAGCCAGCTATTGACTGGGCATCCTCCATCATACAAAGTCCGTCCTTGGCACACCTGAGCTTCTATCCACCTGCAAAGCCTTCATCCACAGCTTGATGGAGTACTGCTCTCCTCTCTGGGCTGGTTCCCCTGCCTCACACCTTGCTCAGTTGGATGCCGTGGAAACCAAGGCCTTCAAGATCACTTGAGTCATTTGGCAATAAAGTTGAGTCCATCATCTTCATCATCATATGGGTCCATCACTTCACCATCACAGTCAGGTCGGTGGTCTCTCTGTCTTCTACCGCCTACTTTCTGGTCTTGCACCCTCTGCTCTTTCCGTGCTTTTATCCCTCCCTCCTTCCCCGCACCAATTATTTTTTAAAACTTTTCTTTACCATTGAGAATTTTTTTGAATCTTTTTGAGAATCATTGTAAATCTTCAGAATCTTTTTTTCTTCACCATTGAGAGATAGGGTAAAAAACGATATATTGTTTGGTTGATAAATTGGGTAGGTGACAAGAACAAGCTGATTCCATTTTGGTTCAGGTCCGAATCCGAATCTGGCCAATCAGTGGGAAACAAAACATAAACTGTTCAACCTGGTGGCGGTATGCGCTCTACCTCGTGCCGTTCTAGTTGTATCTGCTCTTGTCTGTTTTTAAGCTATATTTTTTACCTTAGCCACTACTAGTTGATGACTGCTGCGTCACCTCCTCTCCATGTTCTTATATAAATCAATGACCTTTTCCATTTCCTATTTACAGCTACACGGTCTATCTGAATTGTTTGCTCTCCATTCAAAGTACCTGAGTATATAACTTTTGGGAACTTTTGGGTCATCTGGGTATTTTTTGTCCTCTTGGACTTTTTGGTCATCTGGTATTTTTGGTCCTCGGGGACTTTTGGGTCCTTGGGGACTTTTGGATCATATGGGTTTTTTTTGATCTGAATCTTTGGGGACTTTTGGCTCTTCAGGGACTTTTGTGTGTTCGGGGACTTTTGGGTCATCTGGGTATTTTTGGTCCTCTTGCACGTTTGGGTCATCTGACTCTTTTTGGTCATATGGATCTTTTGGGTCCTTGGGGACTTTTGGACCATCTGGGCTTTTTGGGTCATCTGGGTCTTTTTGGCCCTCAGGGACTTTTGGGTAATCTGGTTATTTTGGGTCCTCGGGGACTCTTGGGTGTTCGGGGACTTTTGTGTCATCAAGGACTTTTTGGGTCCTTGGGGACTTTTATGTCTTTTAGGTCCTTGAGGACTTTTGGGTCATCTGGGTCTTTTGGCTCACCAATAACTTTTGGGTCATCTGGGTGTTTTGGGTCCTCAGGGACCTTTGGGTCATCTGGGTGTTTTGGGCGATTGGGTCCTCGGGGACTTTTGGGTCACCAATAACTTTT
Organism: Myxine glutinosa; assembly: GCF_964187855.1. Lineage (NCBI taxonomy): Eukaryota > Metazoa > Chordata > Myxini > Myxiniformes > Myxinidae > Myxine > Myxine glutinosa. The sequence continues at coordinate 82,493,189 of NC_136274.1, forward strand.
GGGTCATCTGGGTCTTTTGGGTCCTCAGGGACTTTTGGGTCCTCAGGGACTTTTGGGTGATTGGGTCCTCGGGGACTTTTGGGTATTTTGGGTCCTCTGGGACTTTTGGGTCATTTGGGTATTTTGGGTCCTCGGGGTCTTTTGGGTCTAGTGTTAAAGGGTCTTCCAAGGTCAAAGCTCTAAGGGGTCTCAGCAGTCTAAAGGGTTAAAAGGTACATTTGAATCGTACGTAATTAATTAATAGACGTCATAAAATATGACACACACACACACACACACACACACACACACACACACACACACACACACACACACACACACACACACACACACACCTCACCTCATCCATTTATAGTAGATTTATAATGAAACACTTGAAGACAGTTGTTCACCACCATCTGAGATCATCCTCCATGCAATACTATTACCTTTTCTACCCCCGTTAACTCCCCCCCTCTCCCAAAGCTGGGTGGTTGGCTTAACGGTTAAGGTTGCTGGCTTACGAAGGTCCTGGGTTCGAGCCCCTGACCTGCCGTTAAATAACACCAGGTGGGTTGACTCAGCCTGTCATCCTTCCAAGGTCGGCAAAATTAGGACCAGCTTACTGGTAACATGGGCACTGCAACAGGAGCACAGCAATGATGCAACCAACAGCCATGTGCTGCAAACAAAACAAGCAAAGCCTCCCCAAGCCCACATCATTCCACGTTTCCAGTTGTTCGCCCCCATTGTTTCCTTCTGTATCCAAGTTGACCACCGCACGTGACCTCCCCGAGCCCTCATTCTTCCCACATCCCTTGTTTCTCCAAGTCTCCCTCTATTGTGTCCTTCAAATCTACTGTTCATGTGTTCCCCCCTCTTTTTCTACTGTTCCTATCGTTTTCATGCATCTCCATCTATTCAATGTTCTAGCTCCTCCATGAGCCTCGACTTGGTATACAACAAAAAAAAAATTTGTGTTTATTATGCCTCTCTAATCCTAAATGAGCAATTGAAATGTTTATGCTTGCACGAGTAGAATATTTAGATGGGAGTATATCTAAGAAACAGCAGTGTCAATGCGTCAATGCTCTGCAAGAAAGACAAGACAAGGTGAGACGAGCACACTGGTCAGTGAGCGGTCGAGTCTGGGTTTGATTTCCATGGGTATCGCGTATGGCCATAAACTATCGTCCCGGTGCTGTGTAAATACACAACGTTTTGGACCATTGTGTCCAACTGAAACATAAAGCCAGTTGTATCATCTCTCTCCCTTAAAATACCTTAAGTATCTATTTAGGAGGTTCTCTTTTGGGCCAGCATATTCCTTCCAAACAGGGGTTGGCGGTGCTGCCCTTTTCCCGGCGTTGGTTTCAGGATGAGTTGGACATTGAAAAGTAATGGAGTTATTGGCCTCATGGTGGTTACTTGTTACCTGTGGGCCGACGGCAACAGTGCCTGACCACACATACCACACACATGACAACACATACACTATATAGCTGCCTTTGGTGACCTCAAAACGGACGTCAAGTCCAACATGTCTTGGCTTAAAACATTGCCCAGATATTGAAGTCCTACACTGGGGAGGCCAATTTTTATATCGTTTCTTTTTTAATTTTTATATCGCACCCCCTCTCATTTTAGGGGGTTAGATGAAACAATAACAAAGTACAAATTTTAGGGCAATCCAACAAGACTAAGCGGTCTCCCAGAACCCTCTAAAACTACTCTGTGTGACAGCATTCGGTGAAATTTCTGGTGTCCATAACTTTGCTTCTTCTCAGACAATTCTTGTCAAATTTACACCAGCCTCCATGTGGACCAAGATCTTACTTTCCACATAGAATTCCAATTGGGCGGTGTATACGCGCTGCTCTTTTGTATACGCGCTGCTTCAATCGACGGCTGCTCTTCCTCGCATGCCATCACCATATGTTTGTGATATATGCAGCCACTGTGTTCGATACTTTGTTTACCTCAAAGGGACCAGAGATTGAGCTTTTTCGTGGACCCAAGTCATTGTGGGATGTTATCGACAAGTCGAAGTTTGATGCTCTTGATGGCGACGAGGCTGGTGCAGGTAGTTTGAGCGCATCAGAGAAAGCATGGCTGGAATCTCGCCGTACTCTTGTTGTCCATAACTTTCAACAACACCTGGAGACTGTCCAACCTCGTGAAGACTACCTAGAGTTCGCGAGACTCACACTTTGGCTCCTGGGAGAGGATATGGACATTGGTACAGGATTTTGTGCTCCCGGTGCTTATCACCACGCGAGATGGATGGCAAAAGGGATTTATTGTCTTAAAATCTTTGGATTTCGCCATCAATTCCACATGAGCAAGCGCGAGATGGACTCATTGCGACGAATTTGTTTGTTTGTACAATCTATGCAAGCTTCTGGTTTGCAGCACCTTTGGCGACAGCTGCCCCTACAAATGACTTATTAATGCTGCAACTGATCGAAGATTTACCAACAAGTTGACAGCAAAATTGCCAGAGTCGCAGAAAATAAAATGCGGCTGCACTTGTGGTACCTAAGTGAGGACCTTGCAGCACTCACTGCCTTTGTTCAGCGATGAAAGCACTGATGAAGATAAGGGAGCCATCGTCAATGCTCTGCAGAGAGATCCACTCCCAGAAGATGTTCGACGTATGGCTCCAAACAAGATCCCTGAGTTCCGGAACCTTTCCGTGGCACAGTTTGTCACACAGCGCTCGCTCAACCTATTTGAGTCACTTCATTTGTCACAGGAGTTCCTGACGGCCGCAGTAGACACATGGTTCGAGCGTGATGACTACATTGCAGCGTGCAAGACTGTTCGTGCGCTGAAGGTGGTGAACGACTGTGCAGAACGTGCAGTCAAATTGGCTACTGACTTTAATGAAGTCCTTACCAAGAATGACCAGGAGCGCCAGCTCCTCTACCAGGTCGTTGAACATCACCGGAAGCTTCTGCCAACCAGTGCCACTAAAAATCAACTGGTCAAGAGCACCAAGTAACACTGATATATTGACTGCCCTGGCACCATTGTTTTGTTACTAAACAGATTTTGTTTTTAAACACTGTTTTTGTTTGTGTTAAAAGAATGCAGTTTCACATTCACAATTATTTAAATAAAGTGTGTTTGATTTTGGGCTCGATGATGTTGTTCATGGTCGACTTTGGGGGCCATTTGTGGGTCAATGGGGATGATGTGTTTTTTTAATATGAAAGGACTTATTAGATCAAGCTAAAATTTGGGTCCACATGGAGGCTGGTGTAGATTTGAAAAGAATTGGCCCAGAGAGAAAAAAGTTATGGACACCAAAATATCAACGAATCCGGGCATGCAGAGTACTTTTAGAGGGTTGTGGGAGACCACTTACTCTTATTGGATTGCCCTAAGATTGTCACTGTGTTATTGCTTCATCAGGCCACCTCCAATGAGAGGATGTGCGACATAAAATGCAAACATTTAATTTTTCGGGCGACCCTAACCGACACCCAAAATGTGGAGGCATGCACAAATAAACAAGAAACGCACAAACATACACAAACAAACAAACGCACACACACACACAAACACCCGCACACAAACAAACACACACACAAACAAACACACAAAAACAAATGTGCACACACACAAACAAACACAAAAACACAAGCACACACACAAACAAACACACACACACACAAACGCGCACAGAAACGCGCACACACACACACACACACACACACACACACACACACACACACACACACACACACACACACACACACACACAAATGCACACACATACAAACAAACACAAACACAAACAAACACACACACACAAACAAACGTGCACACACACACACACACACACACACACACACACACACACACACACACACACACACACACACACACACACACACACGCACACACACACAAACAAATGCACAAACACAACAAAAACAAACACACACAGGAACACAAAAACAAACACACACACACACACCATCAAATGCACAAAGCACACACACAAAAACAAACAAACACATACACACACACACACAAACAAATGCACACACACACAAACAAACACAAAAACATACAAACATAAACAAACACACACAAACACAAACAAACACACACACACATACATAAATGCACGCGCACACACACACACACACACACACACACACACACACACACACACACACAAACACACACACACACACACAAACAAATGCACAAACACAACAAAAACAAACACACACACGAACACAAAAACAAATAAACACACACACACACACACACACACACACACACACACACACACACACACACACACACACACCATCAAATGCACAAAGCACACACACACAAACATGCACAAACACACACACACAAACACATACAAACAAACACACACACAAACAAACACACACACAAACAAACACACAAATACACACACAAACACAAACAAACACACAAACAAATGCACAAAAACAACAACAAAAAACACACACACACAAAAACAAACACACACACAAACACACAAACAAATGCACACCCACACAAACAAACACAAAACACACATAAACAAATGTACAAACACACACAAACAAATAAACACGAACAAATGCACACACACACACACACAAAACAATAAAACACACAACGAACACACACAAATAGCTAGAGCCATTTGACTACATAGCTGGAGCCATTTGACGACATAGCTGGAGCCATTTGACGACATAGCTGGAGCCATTTGATGACATAGCTGGAGCCATTTGACGACATAGCTGGAGCCATTTGACGACATAGCTGGAGCCATTTCACGACATAGCTGGAGCAATTTGATGACATAGCTGGAGCTACTTGACTACTTAGCTGGAGCCATTTGACTACATAGCTGGAGCCATTTGATTTAATAGCTGGAGCAATTTGACGACATAGCTGGAGCAATTTGACGACATAGCTGGAGCCATTTGACTACATAGCTGGAGCAATTTGACGACATAGCTGGAGCCAGTTGACTATATAGTCTAGTAGGAAGACTAGGTCCCCCTGCACCCCCCGGAGATATACTTCTAATCAGTGTTTCTAGATTGGAAAAAATGTGTAGAAAATGACTAGCTATGGCCCCAAGCTGAAAAAATGTCCCACATACCATTTTTATGCAAATTACTGCTGCCATTATCAAAAAAACGATTTTTGACATATCTCAGCCAATATTGCAGATAATTGAAAAATGAAGGTGTCTAGACCCATGTTTTGAAGGGCATAGATCATGATAGAACTATTCATAACATGATTACATGTGTCTATGGTATACTAGTATGCATATTAATGCTGTAATTACAAAATAATCAGTTTTACAAATGATAAGGATACGTTAATACTGCAGATAACTTAACATGGTACATAAGGGGTCTAAACCCAGGTATTTTCAAGGTTAAATGTCAACAAGATGCTCCTGAGTCTTGCATAGGGGCGGGACATTGGCAGTAACATTGGTACCACTCAACTTTTCTTCCCACCATTGACTTTGTATTGCGAGAGATTTTCACTTGCTTATTTAAAGGTTTCTCACCCAGCCCACGTAAAATCTACCAACTCCTGCTGTTAACTCCCAAACATATTTTTTTATGTTATCCAATCACAGTGCAGAAATGACAGACTAGAGATCCAAATTAGTGCTGCTATAGCTGCCATTTTACATTTCCATCCATGTAACATGCGCGCTCGCGCGCTCGTATCAATTGGTAATGTCGCGCGCTCGTATCAATTGGTAACGTTGATGTTATTGAATACCTCAGTTGAAAGTTCAGTCTTCCATTCCATCTGTGTGTTGTTCTTGGTATTCATCCTCCAATCTAGCCAGGTAAGATGCTAACTATAATGTTACTCACACTCTTGACTTCAGTTTCTGCATGAAATCATAAACAGGCAGAATAACAGCTGAGCCAGCTAGCACCATGTTAGCTAACGTTAAAGCTAGCCTCATCTATGTACAGTATGTTCCTAATGTCGGTGTAACTTAAACTTTTGTTAATGCCAAACATGAGACATATCTGTTGACTTCTGTATATGAATTGAACCAGAAAGAGGCACGACAGCTGAGCTAGCTACAGTAACTTAGCACAATGTTTCATTGGCCTAGATAGCTAACGTTAGTGTGGAAGAATTTAGATGTTTTAGCTATTAGCACTTTTGATGCCACTAAACATGGTTTAGTCAGCTAAAAAGTACCCTAGTGTAGAACATGACTCAGAACCTCTGTTACCTCACTGAAAACTCAGAGCCTCCTTTCACAGGCACTTTTAACATCATTCGTGATTTCTTATTTGTCATTTAACAGTGATGGTAGACATCGACAGCAAGCATGCCCAAAAGAAAACGGAGTGTAGAACCTGCAGCCCAAAGCTCTCCTCCTACATGCATCCTTCATGCACCATCCATGTCTGATCATGGGGATTTCACGCCCCTCCGTAAAATTAAAGGATCTGCTTCAGAAAAACTGCAACTGCTTCAAAAGATCCGGGATAGACGTCTCAACCAACCGCATGACTCCCCATGTCGTATGCAATCAGTATGTGATCAGATCCCGGCAACTCTTCCTGATGACCTAGAAAGAGTAGGATATCACAGCAAGTGTTATAAGCACTTTGTCCGCCACTTTCATCGTCTGGGAGATGATACAGAACCAGGGCCATCAACCTCATCATGGCATCACTCTCCTCGTAAACCAGGAGGTTCTGCTGAACCCATCTTCCCGCCAGAGTGTATATTTTGTGAGAAAGTTGAGACCAAAGATGCTCATCGCAATACTGAGAGGCCTACAACCTTCCCATCCTTTAAAAACAAAGAAAATGCATGGGAGCAAATCGAAACACGGGCTGAGAAAATGGGTCTCTATCGACTCCATCGAAAGGTGAAAAACAAAGACCTCTTTGCATGTGAGGCCAAACACCATCCGTCATGTTTTAAAGCTTTCCGCACAGCATTCTACAACTATGAGCGTGCGATTCACAGAGCCGAAGCACCAAAGGAGCAGGCTTGCATGTCAGCCGCCCATGAAAAGGCATTCAACTCAGTACTGGAACACATTCAAACCCAGGTCATCCAGCAGAATAAAGTTCTACAGCTTTCTTCCTTGCGCTTGCTCTATGTCGAGGAACTGAAACTGAATGGATATGAGAACTCAAATTATCGGTCAGAGAAACTACTGAAACGCCTACAGAATGACCCAATCAAGGAGCATATCCACTTCACGAAGGTTGATCATGACAAATGTGATGTCATTTCTTTCTGGCTTGTGCACAGCTCAAACACAACAGTTTCCAATGCTCTCGCACGAGCATTCACACTCGGAAGCACAAACAAGAACCAAAATGTTGCCCTCCAACTTCGCCAGGGTATTCTACAGGCTTTCAGAGAGTGTAAAGACCAACCATGGCCACCAACAGCTGAAGACATGGAGCTCAATCCTGAAGACATCCTACCTCCAGACCTTGTCCGCTTTCAATTTGTAATTTTTCCTGAAAAAAAGGTGATTACCTGTGATGTTTGTCTAGATCTGAAACTGGCAGTGACTGGTGATTGAAATGCGGTGCCTTTTTGTGTTTCAGGTCGAGGTACGTGAACTCCCCACGATCTACAGCAACCAGGAAGAGACTGATACCAGGGTGGTTCTGTACCTCCATCATGCTGCTACCATCGGATACAAGAACGCTGTAGTCAGAACACCGGACACAGACATCCTCCTGATCCTGCTCCACCATGCCCACAACATCAAGCTGACGGTGTACCTGGATACAGGGTCAGGGAAGCATCGCCAACTTGTCAACGTCTCTGAGCTGGCAGAATCCCTGGGAGAGGACTACTGTGCCACTCTCCTGGGGTACTATGTGTTCAGCGGAGAAGACTGCACCAGTGCCTTCAAAGGGAAGGGAAAAGTCGGGCCCTTGAAAAAGCTGGAGAAGAATCCCAGGTTTCACAGGGCATTCGGTGAACTGGGTGACAACTGGGATGCCAACCCTGAGGTGGAGAGGCAGTTAGAAAAATTCACCTGTGTGATGTACGGCCAGAGTCGCGAGTCATCAGTGGACATTGTCCGTGCCAAGCTGCTACGAAAAATGGTGGGAGAGGACAAGACCCTCACATCCAAGTCCAAGGTTGATCTGGCTCGCCTTCCTCCATGCCAGTCTGCCCTGAAGCCGCACATCCAGCGTGTGAACCACCGCGTAGCATTGTACAAAAGAGCCGATCAACCTATCATCGAAAAGCCAAAACCTTATGAGGAGCAAGGATGGATAAGGACTGATGAAGGACTGTTGAAACCAATGTGGTCCAGTGGTCCCATCCTACCAACCTCACTGGTGGATCTTCTGAACACAGGAGAGCACGAAGAGGAGGAGGAAGAGGAAGGAGAAGAAGAGTTTGACTCTGACGATTTCGATGAAAATGATGATGACTGACTCAGTGTAGAATCACTAATGCTAATGATGTTTATCTAAAACAAGCAAGAGAAGAGTGGTCACATTGAGTGCTAGGACTATTTTGACAGTTGTAATATTTAGAAAAATAAAACTTTGTGTTAACGTCTGTGTAGACGGACCTTAATATGAGTCTATTATTTCGTAAAACTGTGATTATTTTGTAAATAAAGCACTAATTAGCATACTAGTATACCATAGACACATGTAATCATGTTATGAATAGTTCTATCATGATCTATGCCCTTCAAAACATGGGTCTAGACACCTTCATTTTTCAATTATCTGCAATATTGGCTGAGATATGTCAAAAATCGTTTTTTTGATAATGGCAGCAGTAATTTGCATAAAAATGGTATGTGGGACATTTTTTCAGCTTGGGGCCATAGCTAGTCATTTTCTACACATTTTTTCCAATCTAGAAACACTGATTAGAAGTATATCTCCGGGGGGTGCAGGGGGACCTAGTCTTCCTACTAGACTAATATAGCTGGAGCAATTTGACGACATAGCTGGAGCCATTTGATTTCATAGCTGCAGCCATTTGACTTCATAGCTGGAGCCATTTCACTACATAGCTGGAGACATTTCACTACATAGCTGGAGACATTTGATGACATAGCTGGAGACATTTCACTACATAGCTGGAGACATTTCACTACATAGCTGGAGCCATTTGACTACATAGCTGGAGCAATTTGACTACATAGCTGGAGCAATTTGATTTCATAGCTGGAGCAATTTGATGACATAGCTGGAGCAATTTGATGACATAGCTGGAGCTACTTGACTACTTAGCTGGAGCCATTTGACGACATAGCTGGAGCCATTTGACGACATAGCTGGAGCCATTTGATGACATAGCTGGAGCCATTTGACGACATAGCTGGAGCCATTTGATGACATAGCTGGAGCCATTTCACGACATAGCTGGAGCAATTTGATGACATAGCTGGAGCTACTTGACTACTTAGCTGGAGCCATTTGACTACATAGCTGGAGCCATTTGATTTAATAGCTGGAGCAATTTGACGACATAGCTGGAGCAATTTGACGACATAGCTGGAGCCATTTGATGACATAGCTGGAGCCAGTTGACTATATAGCTGGAGCAATTTGACGACATAGCTGGAGCCATTTGATTTCATAGCTGCAGCCATTTGACTTCATAGCTGGAGCCATTTCACTACATAGCTGGAGACATTTCACTACATAGCTGGAGACATTTGATGACATAGCAGGAGACATTTCACTACATAGCTGGAGACATTTCACTACATAGCTGGAGCCATTTGACTACATAGCTGGAGCAATTTGACTACATAGCTGGAGCAATTTGATTTCATAGCTGGAGCAATTTGATGACATAGCTGGAGCAATTTGATGACATAGCTGGAGCTACTTGACTACTTAGCTGGAGCCATTTGATTTCATAGCTGGAGCAATTTGACGACATAGCTGGAGCAATTTGACGACATAGCTGGAGCCATTTGACTACATAGCTGGAGCAATTTGACTACATAGCTGGAGCAATTTGACTTCATAGCTGGAGCCATTTCACGACATAGCTGGAGCCATTTCACGACATAGCTGGAGACATTTCACTACATAGCTGGAGACATTTGATGACATAGCTGGAGACATTTCACTCCATAGCTGGAGACATTTCACTACGTAGCTGGAGACATTTGATGACATAGCTGGAGACATTTCACTACATAGCTGGAGACATTTGATGACATAGCTGGAGACATTTCACTACATAGCTGGAGCCATTTGATGACATAGCTGGAGCCATTTGATGACATAGCTGGAGACATTTGATGACATAGCTGGAGACATTTCACTACATAGCTGGAGCCATTTGATGACATAGCTGGAGCCATTTGATGACATAGCTGGAGACATTTGATGACATAGCTGGAGACATTTCACTACATAGCTGGAGACATTTCACTACGTAGCTGGAGACATTTGATGACATGGCTGGAGACATTTCACTACATAGCTGGAGACATTTCACTACATAGCTGGAGACATTTGATGACATAGCTGGAGACATTTCACTACATAGCTGGAGACATTTGATGACATAGCTGGAGACATTTCACTACATAGCTGGAGCCATTTGATGACATAGCTGGAGCCATTTGATGACATAGCTGGAGACATTTCACTACATAGCTGGAGACATTTGATGACATAGCTGGAGACATTTCACTACATAGCTGGAGCCATTTGATGACATAGCTGGAGCCATTTGATGACATAGCTGGAGACATTTCACTACATAGCTGGAGCCATTTGATGACATAGCTGGAGCCATTTGATGACATAGCTGGAGACATTTCACTACATAGCTGAGCGAGACAAACACAATGACCTTCTACAGGTCTATATAGACCTATTCACCATATTAGCCAAAAACGTTACAATTTGTAGACCAGGCAGCATTTTGCAACCTGGTCATTGTACCTTAAAATACCACATTACAATGCATGAACAGCATGCCCATTGCAGGTGCACCAGCTAGCTCGGATAGCAATGCAGTGATAAACACACATGCCCTATTTCCAGTGCTGCTGTTGACGAGTTGCCTGGTACCCAAAAATACAAACTGGAGAGTACTGGTCCATTAATTTTTTAAATCAAATTCTAAAATAGAGATTCAACTTTGACATCTGGGATTTTATATCGCACGATCCACAATTAATTCTGCAACATCGCTGGTTGTTGAAGGTTGAGTTTCGTGTCTGGATTAGAGACAAGATCAGCACGCAAGGCCAGAACTTTGCCTTTGCATGTCCACAGGCCTCAAGGCCAAGGTTATTCCTTTACAGCACGGAACCATTCGCGGTATGCTCATGTAGAGTGTACCCTGAATCAATCTGTCAGATATCGTCAAGCCATCAGTACGAGGTGGACGACAAAAAAGAGCTGTTAGGGATAGGGTTAGCATTAGCATTACTAACCTAACCCTAACTACCCAGTTAGGGTTAGGGTTAGGGTTAGCATTACGAACCTAACCCTAACTATGCAGTTAGGGTTAGGGTTAGCATTAGGGTTAGGGTTAGGGTTAGCATTAGCATTACTAACCTAACCCTAACTACCCAGTTAGGATTAGGGTTAGGGTTAGCATTAGCATTACTAACCTAACCCTAACTACCCAGTTAGGATTAGGGTTAGGGTTAGCATTAGCATTACTAACCTAACCCTAACTGCGTAGTTAGGGTTACTGTCTTTCTCACAATTACATCAAACCCAAAGCAATCACATTATGCTCCAACTTGTACTTATTGTCCATAATTCCCTATCCCAAATCATCAGTTATCAGAAATAATAATAATAACAAGTATTCTGGGTTTTGCGCTGCAATCCATGTCCTCTACCGGCAGTCTGTCGTCCGGAAAAGTCTTGGGGAAATTACCAAGGGTTATTTATCCACAGGTTCTGAATCGTTCCCAATCGCTAATTACCTCAGGACGGGCTCACCTGTGATTCGCACTCGGGACTTCGATTTATACACCTTGCAGACAGGTCAGCAGAAGCACGAGAAAATAAGTTGTTGATAAAGAACCTTTCGAGTCGCTAAATATCAGTAGTTTATTATATTTTCCGGTTCACGATCAATGATCGATGTGTATATATATATATATGTTGCTCGGCTTGGCTCCGCCCCTCCCGAAAGCGCGCGCCGTGTCGCGCTGTTGACGTTCGCGAGACGAGGCTGAGGGCGCGCGGTGCGGCTTGAGGAGAACTCTGGAATAAACAAGAGATATCCATTTAAAAAAAATATTTTCGTTTAATTAACGATACCTGCCAAACCACGTGCCCTATCGCAAATTCCAAAAGGACATTTTAGTAGACTGACATGATGAACAGATCTGTGAAGTTTCCCCTCGATTGGATCACAAATGAGGGAGAGGCTCGGTTTTAAAGGTTCATGCTTAAGAACGTCATAACTCTGAAACCATGTGACGCATGACGTCATGCTCGCTGACTTTTTTGTTCGTCATGGGTATGCGAATCTGCCTGCAAAGCTTGGCCTCGATCTGTTCAGCCGTTGCAGAGAAAAAGGGGTTTTCGTGTTTTCACGAAAAACAATATGGCGGCCGAACCACGTGACGTGTGACGTCATAATTACCATTAAAATATTCTCCAGACCGAGTCCCCCCTACCGTGAAAATTTGATCTCAATCGGTCTAATTATTGCAGAGAAAATCTTTTTTTAAGGAAATTAAAACTTAAAATGGCACTGAGTTAAGGATCATCAGAATTATCAGAATTCCCAAAGTTCAAAGTGCCATAACTTTGTCAAAAATGATCGAAACGTCGTGAAGCTCGAACGTGATCTGTAACTTATCATGAGGAAACCACGTACCAAGTTTGAAATCATTAGCATTAAGCGTTTAGAAAAAAAGTCCGGAAAACTGTTCTTTGCGTGACGGACTGACGGACGGACGGACTGACAGACGGAGGGACGGCGTGCAAACCTATAGTCCCCTCCGGTGTACACCGGTAGGGGACTAATAATACAATGCCACACTAAGGGGCTAAAAACCCCTGGTGATGAGAAGTGTTTACAAAACAACCTTTATCGAGCACTCCGGAGAACATGTCCACAGAGCTCCGTGGGAATATTACTTTAGCAGATGTTTGACCAGCACATTATGACTGCCGGTCGATGTTGTGTGCTTGTATAGGTAGTTGCTATCGAATGATGTGCGAGTGGATATAGCCACGCGACCTGCCACTGCAGTGGCAAGTCTGAGACGTCAGCATCTCACTATAATTCACCAAATGTCTGTCTGTCTGTCTGTCTGTCTGTTCTCAGGTACCGCAAAAACGGCGGAACCGATCGCAACGATATTTTGGGTGGGTATTCCTGGGACCCGCTGAAGTAAAATAGGCTATATTGTTTTTCCAAATTTTTTCCCAATTTTCCAATTTTTCCAATTTCCAATTTTTCCAATTTCCAATTTTCGTTTTTCCAAACACGATGGAATATTTTTACCGATATGAACAGTGATGTGGCTTTTATTGAAATTCTACAAATACTGTTTTGATTTTGATGATTTGCGTGTGATATGATTTAACAGATGTTTACATAAATCGTTTAAAATAAAAAAAACCTTCGATTTCTGATATTTTGCCTTTTCATTTGGGCCTCCCAATTGAAGCCCCACCCGTGGGGCAGGTACCGATCCTAGTACAACTAAAACAATGTTTGCGGATGCCGTCGACCATTCGAAGTCCATGCATTCCCGATAGGCAGACACACAAGGATGTCCGTATGTGATGGAATAGTCAAGTCATTGCACATCAAACATACAATGAAGCCTAGTAGAGGTATCCAAGCATTGTCTTTATCAAGGTCTTAACTCGTACATGTACCTTAGAGCAAACCTATTAGCCGTTACTAGAGTCCCTGTATATAGAGAGTTGTGTCAACTCAAATTTGGACGCCATTTTGTGTCTAAGTGTGTCGGATTAGATATACATGTACATTCGCGATATGGGGTGATATATTCTAAACCTGCTAAAAAAAAATTTACTACACATATTTAGTCTTATTATTACATACAGGTGATATTTGTTTTGTCAAAAACTCAGCTATTGCCGTGAAAAAGAGCTGTGTGGTGATATTAAAAGTGGTATGGCAATGCATATTACAAGCCAACACTGCATATAAGAGCTAACATTATAAGTAAGACAAACCAATGCTGTCGTTCTCTGAATTTTAATAACTTTTAGAAAGGAGTGTGGGCATATCCAATATTTTTTAAAGGGTGCCGAGAGCAATTCCGGTGTAGGACTTCCAGCCGACATATAGTCTAACACACTTAAAACAAATTCTGTACGTGGTATTGCCATATTTCTATTGTGTACAACTTTAGTTTTATCGACATTTATATTCAATTTCCATTGTAATGATTTAACAAGCTGCAAGTCAGCTTCTGTCTCTGACATAAGGAAAACGTCATCGGCATCTAGTAAGATTGAAACGTTCATTTATTACTACACCCTTGCCCAGAACTCTGATGGATATTGCCTGATCGATTAATATGTTTCATAGCTGGCGACTTAATTAACACTTAATTTTCGACTGCGCCAAGCCGTAATTAAACAGAGAAAAAACTTTTAAAAATACCTGCCGTGTTCACGGTTCGTCTAGTCCAACAGATATGGAAAAGCACAGATACGACGTCGTATTCACCATAACTTATTTAATTTCACCAGGAACACGATGAGGCCAACACAGTAAACATTCAGTACAAAACTTGGTTCATACATTCAGTACAGAACATGATTCATACATTCAGACCGTAAGAAAACTCTGCCCGTAATACAACACTCTGACCAGACCAACACTTCATCCCACTACGTTCACTCCTCACAAGTGAGACTCATCACTACTCCGTTCACTCCTCACAAGTGAGACTCATCACTACTCCGTTCACTCCTCACAAGTGAGACTCATCACTACTCTGTTCACTACTCTCATATTGTATGTTTTGGGAACGATAGCTGTCACCAGGTTAAATATATAGGGATTGTCCAATGTGCAAAATCTTCCATCACTACAATTTGGCCATAAATCCCGGGGTGGGAAATATTTGAGCAAATATGCCACAAGACGCATGAGCACTGTACAAAGCAAACAATAACTCGTCAAATTTTGGACGTATGGATGACTGCACAACCCGCAAAAAAATTGAGCAGGCCCCCCCCTAAAATTGCTTTTATGATTGCCGATTAGGCTAAAGATTTTAAACCAAAAAAATAACTTGCCTCGGAATAAGTTTTGAATGGACGGACAGACAACTGAAAACAAAACGGACCATGGGTTTCCCACCCCTATAAAATCAAAATTAATTCCCTCTGAAAAAGTACAGTGACATTGCCCGCAGACTACCCAACCGCAGACCAGGCAATGTCACTGTACCGGGACATTTCATCAATCAATGACAATATGCGGTCCGCTAGGACTACCCGAAAAAAATTGAGCAGGGTTCTTCCCACGGAAATGCATTTTTG